>NC_074694.1:1775710-1813549 GCF_029448725.1 Salvelinus fontinalis
TTGGACTAAGGACAGATTCATTTAGACTTGGACTAAGGACAGATTCATTTAGACTTGGACTAAGGACAGATTCATTTAGACTTGGACTAAGGACAGATTCATTTAGAATTGGTATAAGGACAGATTCATTTAGACTTGGACTAAGGACCGATTCATTTAGACTTGGACTAAGGACAGATTCATTTAGACTTGGACTAAGGACAGATTCATTTAGACTTGGACTAAGGACAGATTCATTTAGACTTGGACTAAGGACAGATTCATTTAGACTTGGACTAAGGACAGATTCATTTAGAATTGGTATAAGGACAGATTCATTTAGACTTGGACTAAGGACCGATTCATTTAGACTTGGACTAAGGACAGATTCATTTAGACTTGGACTAAGGACAGATTCATTTAGACTTGGACTAAGGACAGATTCATTTAGACTTGGACTAAAGACAGATTCATTTAGACTTGGACTAAAGACAGATTCATTTAGACTTGGACTAAGGACAGATTCATTTAGACTTGGACTAAGGACAGATTCATTTAGACTTGGACTAAGGACAGATTCATTTAGACTTGGACTAAGGACAGATTCATTTATACTTGGACTAAGGACAGATTCATTTAGACTTGGACTAAGGACAGATTCATTTAGGCCATTTTTTGCTACTTTGATGATGGTTTTCTGTTTTCTTGGCTTTAGTGCAATTGTCAATAGCAGCCTACAAAACTGGATGGAATTGCAAATAAGGTTATTTAAAAAAAATGCCTTTTAATAATAGTTAAAGTTATAATCATAATAATAATCCCTTTTGAACAACATTTTTTGCAAATGTTTTTCTAAAACGTTGCTGATCTCTTTAAACAGGTTATCAAGAAAAGTTCAATATTTTGGGGGGGAATTCCTTGGATTTTGTGTTCCTCTCAAGGTTAATTTTGCAACTCAAAACACCGTCTCCGTCTCTGCTTTGTGATTGCTGGGATGTGTTAGCTAGTGAATATACACCGCTCAAAAAAATAAAGGGAACATTTAATCAACACAATGTAACAGAAGTGTGATTGACTTGGAGTTACATTGTGTTGTTTTAATAAGTGTTCCCTTTATTTTTTTGAGCAGTGTATATATTTTCAAAGATGGTGGTGAACACCGAGACCTCGGGTCTCATTCTCAAGCCGAGGCCCGTGAACATGAACACACAATTCAATACAACATTAAGAAAACAACAACATCAATACAATAAACACAACAAGATTCATCAAAACAAACACAACTATCACATATTATCCCTGTGAAATTATCTAAACTGACCAACGGAGACCAGCTTCAAGGTGGTCTGAGACCCGAGGAACCTCCTGAACCAGCCAGTCCAGAGAGCGGGTATGAAAATAGCTGGATCTCCAATTAATAACTTATGGAAGCTGTATTGTATCTCTGATAATAACTTATGGAAGCTGTATTGTATCTCTGATAATAACTTATGGAAGCTGTTCTGTAGCTCTGATAATAACTTATGGAAGCTGTATTGTATCTCTGATAATAACTTATGGAAGCTGTATTGTATCTCTGATAATAACTTATGGATCTGTACTGTATCTCTGATAATAACTTATGGAAGCTGTATTGTATCTCTAATAACTTATGGAAGCTGTATTGTAGCTCTGATAATAACTTATGGAAGCTGTATTGTATCTCTGATAATAACTTATGGAAGCTGTATTGTAGCTCTGATAATAACTTATGGAAGCTGTATTGTATCTCTGATAATAACTTATGGAAGCTGTTCTGTAGCTCTGATAATAACTTATGGAAGCTGTATTGTATCTCTGATAATAACTTATGGAAGCTGTATTGTATCTCTGATAATAACTTATGGAAGCTGTATTGTATCTCTGATAATAACTTATGGAAGCTGTATTGTATCTCTGATAATAACTTATGGAAGCTGTATTGTATCTCTGATAATAACTTATGGAAGCTGTATTGTATCTCTGATAATAACTTATGGAAGCTGTATTGTATCTCTGAGAGTAACTTATGGATCTGTACTGTAGCTCTGATAATAACTTATGGAAGCTGTATTGTATCTCTGATAATAACTTATGGAAGCTGTATTGTATCTCTGATAATAACTTATGGAAGCTGTATTGTATCTCTGATAATAACTTATGGAAGCTGTATTGTATCTCTGATAATAACTTATGGAAGCTGTATTGTATCTCTAATAACTTATGGAAGCTGTATTGTAGCTCTGATAATAACTTATGGAAGCTGTATTGTATCTCTGATAATAACTTATGGAAGCTGTATTGTATCTCTAATAACTTATGGAAGCTGTATTGTATCTCTAATAACTTATGGAAGCTGTATTGTATCTCTGATAATAACTTATGGAAGCTGTATTGTATCTCTGATAATAACTTATGGAAGCTGTATTGTATCTCTGATAATAACTTATGGAAGCGTTTCTGCTGCTCTGATAATAACTTATTGCTGTGAACTTCCTCATTATTCACGCTTCCATCCCATTCAAGTGAGAGTCTTGACTTTTACTCGTAATTAAAGCAATCTCAATGCAAATCAAGGGAATTCAGACGGCATATTGGGTTTTGAATCATTGGATTCATACCAAAGGTCATCCTATTCCCTGTTTAGTGCTCTACTTCTGACTAGGGCCCTAGTGCACTAAATAGGGAGCCATTGGCCATAGGGCCATAGTGCACTGTATAGGGAAAAGGGTGCCATTGGCCATAGGGCCCTAGTGCACTGTATAGGGAATAGGGTGCCATTGGCCATAGGGCCCAGGTCTAAAGTAGTGCACTGTGTAGGGAATATGGAGCCATTTGGGACAAAGCCCTTAATTTTCCCAGGAGGGAGAGTGTCATCCCTGGCCTTATCAGCAGCCAAGATGTACAACACAAAACACACACACAAAACACACACACAAAACACACACACAAAACACACACACAAACACACACAAAAACACACACACACACACAAACACACACAAAAACACACACAAAAACACACATGGGTGTGTGTTATTTTGTTGTCTAAGGCGTTTCTTTTTCACGTGGCTCTCACACCATGTTAGGACAGGGTTCAACATTCTAAGACCACAGTAAAACCACTGATGTCTTTATACAAACAATATACACATAATACAATGACAGACCCTTATTGGGCTCACTTCAATCAGTATAGATGAAGGGGAGGAGACAGGTGAAAGCTATGATCCCTTATTGATGTCACCTGTTAAATCCACTACAATCAGTATAGATGAAGGGGAGGAGACAGGTTAAAGAAGGAGTTTTAAGCCTTGAGACAATTGAGACGTGGATTGTGTATGTGTGTCATTCAGATGGTGAATGGGCAAGACATAAGATTCAAGTGTCTTTGAACAGTGTATGTTAGTAGGTGCCAGACGCACCGGTTTGAGTCCAGAACTGCAACGCTGCTGGGTTTTTCCACGCTCAATAGTTTCCCGTGTGTATCAAGAATGGTCCACCACCCAAAGGACATCCAGCCAACTTGACAACAACTGTGTGGAATCATTGGAGTCAAAATGGACCAGAATCCATGTGGAACACTTTCGACACCTTGTAGAGTCCATGGCCTGACAAATGGAGGCTGGGGCAAAAAGGGTTGCAATTCAACATTAGGAAGGTGTCCGCGAATGTTATGTACAATCGTATTTAATGATCAAAATGATATTTGTGTATCTTACCTTATCTTATAAGGAGATTTGTTTTTCTTGACATAATATTGCTTCAGCATATTACCTTAGTGAACTATTGTTGCCCAGAGCTCGATGTGCCCTGGTCAAAAGCAGTGCACTACATAGGGAATAGAGTATTTTGTAAATGAGTTGAGACTGTTCATTACTGAGTACTGAGAAGTTAAATTACTTTAGAATAACAACTATACTGTACCTGTCTATCTGACTGGAATAGTTTATTACAAATCAAATCAAATGTATTTATATAGCCTTTCTTAGATCAGCTGATATCTCAAAGTGATGTACAGAAACCCAGCCTAAAACCCCAAACAGCAAGCAATGCAGGTGTAGAAACACGGTGGCTAGGAATAACTCTCTGGAAAATGACAGAACCTAGGAAGAAACCTAGAGAGGAACCAGGCTATTAGGGGTGGCCAATCCTCTTCTGTCTGTGCCGGGTGGAGATTATAACAGAACATGGCCAAGATGTTCAAATGTTCGTAAATGACCAGCATGGTTAAATAATAATAATAATCACAGTAGTTGTCGAGGGTGCAACAGGTCAGCACCTCAGGAGTAAATGTCAGTTGGCTTTTCATAGCCGATCATTAAGAGTATCTCTACCACTCCTGCTGTCTCGAGAGAGTTGAAAACAGCAGGTCTGGGACAGGTAGCACGTCCGGTGAACAGGTCAGGGTTCAATAGCCGCAGGCAGAACAGTTGAAACTGGAGCAGCAGCACGGCCAGGTGGAATGGGGACAGCAAATAGTCATCATGAGGCATGGTCCTAGGGCTCAGGTCCTTCGAGAGAGAGAAAGAAAGAGAGAAAGAGAGAATTAGAGAGAGCAAACTTAAATTCACACAGGACACCGGATAAGACAGGAGAAATACGCCAACCCAGACAGGAAGACCACGTCAGTGACTCAACCCACTCAAGTGACACGGCATGGAAGAGCACCAGTAAGCCAGTGACTCAACCCACTCAAGTGACGCACCTCTCCTAGGGACGGCATGAAAGAGCACCAGTAAGCCAGTGACTCGGCCCCTGTAATAGGGTTAAAGGCAGAGAATCCCAGTGGAGAGTGGGGAACCGGCCTGGCAGTGAACTTTATCGTGTGTGTGTGTCTGTGTGTGTGTGTGTGTGTGTGTGTGTGTGTGTGTGTGTGTGTGTGTGTGTGTGTGTGTGTGTGTGTGTGTGTGTGTGTGTGTGTGTGTGTGTGTGTGTGTGTGTGTGTGTGTGCGTGTTCCTGGATGTCGTACAACATTCGCCAAAATATGAAACAGTGGACACTATTTCCCTACTTTAGGGCCCATGATACAATTCTTCAGGAAATGGGCGTGGCTTCACATCGCTTTCAAATTTGAAGAAAAACATTTTGGAAAATATACAGCCCGAAGTCCAATGAGAGCAGATACAAATGCATTGCTTTAACTAATTATGACAAATGTTAAGAAACTTTTGAGCAATGTAATAAAATATTGGCTTTTCAAATAAGTTACCTTACACGTTATGTTGGCTGACAATTTGTTACGCTGTCCTTACTAACCACATGGCATATCATTACAGCGGTATGTACCGGTATGTTAGCTAGCTACGCTGTCCTTATGAACCACATAGCATATCATTACAGCAGTATGGACCGGTATGTTAGCTAGCTACGCTGTCCTTATGAACCACATAGCATATCATTACAGCAGTATGGACCGGTATGTTAGCTACACTGTCCTTATGAACGCACAGCATATCATTACAGCAGTATGGACCGGTATGTTAGCTAGCTACGCTGTCCTTACTAACCACATAGCATATCATTACAGCGGTATGTACTGGTATGTTAGCTAGCTACGCTGTCCTTATGAACCACATAGCATATCATTACAGCGGTATGTACTGGTATGTTAGCTAGCTACGCTGTCCTTATGAACCACATAGCATATCATTACAGCGGTATGTACCGGTATGTTAGCTATCTATCTGACATTAGTTGGCTATTTATTCATCAAACTTGCCAGTATATTAACTATCTAACTACCCAACGTTTATTGACTTGATTATTCCTGTCATTCCTAGCTCAGCTAAATGGTATAGTCGTTGTGAGTGTACCAGAGCGCAATTTGGGGGAATAGATTTGATTTGATTTGATTTATTGACTTGATTATTTCCGTGGTTCATAGCTAAGTGGTATAGTCGTTGTGCGTTCTCAATGGACATCCGGGTGCTTTCGTAAATTTGCTCTGGCTATCTACTCCAATTTCAGAGCACTCTCGTCCAGAGTGCAGAATAACTGGTGAATTTACAAACGCTTAACCACTTTCAACTAGTGGGCACTATATTTATGTTTGGAAAAATAACGTTCCCAAGGTAAACGGACTATTTCTCAGGCCCAGATTTTAGAATATGCATATAATTGACAGATTAGGATAGAAAACACTCTCAGGTTTCCAAAACTGTCAAAATATTGTCTGTGAGAATAACAGAATTAATTTTGCAGGCGAAAACCTGAGGAAATCCAACCCGGAAGTGCCTTTTATTTGGAAAAATCCCTGTTCCATTGCCTGCCTTTCGTCCATTTAAAGGGATATCAACCTGATTCCTTTTCCAATGGCTTCCTCAGGCTGTGACCAGGCTTTAGACATAGTTTCAAGCTTTTATTTTGAAAAAATTAGCGAGATCTATCAAAATGTGTCAGGTGTCCTCTGATTAGTTCATGCGCCCGAGAGTTGTAGCTCGACATTTTCTTCTAAAAAACAATATTTTGTCCTCCCTCATCTTAAATGGCACCGACTGCCATTGGTAGAATGTCCTTCTTACATCATTGCAACAATGGCAGTCAGCCCCAGGCCTCAGTGTTCTCAGTCTGATGTACACAGGATGTAGGTGAACACGGGCTGTAGGGGTACACAGGCTGTAGGGGTACACAGGATGTAGGGGTACACAGGATGTAGGGGTACACAGGATGTAGGGGTATACAGGCTGTAGGTGTAGTACACAGGATGTAGGGGTACACAGGATGTAGGGTGTAGTACACAGGCTGTAAGGGTACACAGGATGTAGGTGTAGTACACAGGATGTAGGTATAGTACACAGGATGTAGGTGTAGTACACAGGATGTAGGTATAGTACACAGGATGTAGGTGTAGTACACAGGATGTAGGTATAGTACACAGGATGTAGGTGTAGTACACAGGATGTAGGTATAGTACACAGGATGTAGGTGTAGTACAGAGGATGTAGGTGTAGTACACAGGATGTAGGTGTATTACACAGGATGTAGGTGTAGTACACAGGATGTAGGGGTAGTACACAGGATGTAGGTATAGTACACAGGATGTAGGTGTAGTACACAGGATGTAGGTGTATTACACAGGATGTAGGTGTAGTACACAGGATGTAGGTATAGTACACAGGATGTAGGTGTAGTACACAGGATGTAGGTGTAGTACACAGGATGTATTTATAGTACACAGGATGTAGGTGTAGTACACAGGATGTAGGTGTAGCACACAGCAAGGTATTTATAGTACACAGGATGTAGGTGTAGTACACAGGATGTAGGTGTAGTACACAGGATGTAGGTGTAGTACACAGGCTGTAGGTGTAGTACACAGGATGTAGGGGTACACAGGATGTATTTATAGTACACAGGATGTAGGTGTAGTACACAGGATGTAGGTGTAGTACACAGGATGTAGGTGTAGTACACAGGATGTAGGGGTACACAGGATGTAGGTGTAGTACACAGGATGTAGGTGTAGTACACAGGATGTAGGTATAGTACACAGGATGTAGGTGTAGTACACAGGATGTAGGTGTAGTACACAGGATGTAGGTGTAGTACACAGGATGTAGGTGTAGTACACAGGATGTAGGTGTAGTACACATGATGTAGGGGTACACAGGATGTAGGTGTAGTACACAGGATGTAGGTGTAGTACACAGGCTGTAGGTGTAGTACATAGGATGTAGGTGTAGTACACAGGATGTAGGTGTAGTACACAGGATGTAGGTGTAGTACACATGATGTAGGGGTACACAGGATGTAGGTGTAGTACACAGGATGTAGGTGTAGTACACAGGATGTAGGTGTAGTACACAGGATGTAGGGGTAGTACACATGATGTAGGTGTAGTACAGAGGATGTAGGTGTAGTACACAGGCTGTAGGTGTAGTACACAGGATGTAGGTGTAGTACACAGGATGTAGGTGTAGTACACATGATGTAGGGGTAGAACACAGGCTGTAGGTGTAGTACACATGATGTAGGTGTAGTACAGAGGATGTAGGTGTAGTACACAGGATGTAGGTGTATTACACAGGATGTAGGTGTAGTACACAGGATGTAGGTGTAGTACACATGATGTAGGGGTAGTACACATGATGTAGGGGTAGTACACATGATGTAGGTATAGTACACATTATGTAGGTGTAGTACACAGGATGTAGGTGTAGTACACAGGATGTAGGTATAGTACACAGGATATAGGTGTAGTAAACAGGA
Source organism: Salvelinus fontinalis (assembly GCF_029448725.1). Classification (NCBI taxonomy): domain Eukaryota; kingdom Metazoa; phylum Chordata; class Actinopteri; order Salmoniformes; family Salmonidae; genus Salvelinus; species Salvelinus fontinalis. The sequence goes on from NC_074694.1 coordinate 1,783,920, forward strand.
TGTAGGTTTAGTACACAGGATGTAGGTGTAGTACACAGGATGTAGGTGTAGTACAGAGGATGTAGGTGTAGTACACAGGATGTAGGTGTAGTACACATGATGTAGGTGTAGTACACAGGATGTAGGTGTAGTACACAGGATGTAGGTGTAGTACACAGGATGTAGGTATAGTACACAGGATATAGGTGTAGTAAACAGGATGTAGGTGTAGTACACAGGATGTAGGTGTAGTACACAGGATGTAGGTGTAGTACACAGGATGTAGGTGTGTACAGAGGATGTAGGTGTAGTACACAGGATGTAGGTGTAGTACAGAGGATGTAGGTGTAGTACACATGATGTAGGTGTAGTACACAGGATGTAGGTGTAGTACAGAGGATGTAGGTGTAGTACAGAGGATGTAGGTGTAGTACACAGGATGTAGGTGAGCTTCAGAAGGCAGCAAACATTTACATTTACATTTAAGACATCTAGCAGACGCTCTTATCCAGAGCGACTTACAAATTGGTGCATTCACCTTAAGATATCCAGTGGAACAGCCACTTTACAATAGTGCATCTAAATCTTTTAAGGGGGGGGGGGGGGTCAGAAGGATTACTTTATCCTATCCTAGGTATTCCTTAAAGAGGTGGGGTTCCAGGTGTCTCCGGAAGGTGGTGATTGACTCCGCTGTCCTGGGGGAGTTTGTTCCACCATTGGGGTGCCAATGGAGTCACACACACAAACAGAAGCGCACACGCACACACTAATACGCACACGAACCCACACATACACACGCACACATACACACTAAAACACACACAAACCACTTTTTAGTTTGTTTATTATTGCTTGTTGAAGTGGCTATACTGTGGCAGTCCAATACCCTGTTAAAGGCACTGGACAAAACATAGTGCTTTGGACAATAACAGATGACATTTTATTTAAAGGTCCGTTTTGCTATAATGAGTTGTTGTCTAGTTTTACAGTGTGACCTTTGACATCGTGTTTTTCTAACTATTCCATGAATGATGATATCAAAGGTTGATAAAGATTCTCTATTAGCGACTGTTTTAGATTCAGAATAATCCTTAAAGAAGAAGGTCTTGCCCTGAAATGATTTGACAATGATTGGGGTCCTGATCGAGCAAGTCAGAGGTCAGAGGTTAATGTAATTTCAATTTTAAATGTGTAGTCTAGCGAGACATGTTCTGCCCCCTTCTTCTCTGCATAGCTTCTCAGTGTGTGTGTGTGTGTGTGTGTGTGTGTGTGTGTGTGTGTGTGTGTGTGTGTGTGTGTGTGTGTGTGTGTGTGTGTGTGTGTGTGTGTGTGTGTGTGTGTGTGTGTGTGTGTGTGTGTGTCTGAGCGTGTCTGTGTGTGATCATAGAGTATCTAATGCATTTAGCTAACTATCTATTAACTAACTAACTATTAGATTCTAACACCGCCCCTTTTCATTCTTTATTAGGTCTGATGGTTTGTCATCCTCCATTCAGATCTAATATGTCTCTGCTTAACTAAAAGACAAAACATGAATGAGGAATGAATGAGTCACACACACAAACAAACACACACACACACACACTAAAACACACACAAACACACACACGCGCACACTGTGACGACCCTCCCATTCTGTCTACCGTTTTCTCTCTCTCCTTGCTCTTGTTTCCCTATTAGGATGTCGGTGGGTGGAGTTGGGAGGGTCGTCAGCTACATGGGGAACACCTGGGCCCACTCTCCCAGGATAAAATCACCACTTCCCCATTCACCCAGGAGACTCTCTCCATACAGACACTTGGATAGATTTTGTTGCGTTTGGTTGTGTTTTTTGGTTGTTTGTTTTAGCATCTTTCAACACCTTGCATTATCACATTCATCCATGCAAAACATTCACTTACACTACTGATTACTGATTACACACACCATTGTATATTATACATAGTTTCTTTATTTAATAAATATATATTTTGTTACTTCTTATCTCCACGTGTCTCCCTTTTGTTACGGGCTTTGAGCCGGTTCGTGACAAGTGGGGGCTCGTCCGGGATAATTGAACGTATTGGTTTGGGAGAACGTGGAGGTACGTGTTTGGTTTACATATTTGGTCTGAGTTTGATAGGCCTAGTGTTGGTTGCCTTTGTTGTTTGGTTTGTGTGCTGCGTTGGAGAGAGAGTATAATGGTTAGTTTCCAGGCCCTGCCCAGCCTGGAAACTCTTGTTCTACTTTCTGTTGGGACATCGGTCTGAGGAGGTGAGTAATCGGCTGTGTACCTCAGTGGGAGATTTGGTAGGGTAGTGGAATTTACTACCCGGAGCTATAGCCTTTTACCCCTGATAGGCTTAGTGACGTGTTTCATTTTTGGAATATGTTGGGCATGGTTAATGTTTGTTATTTTTGTGTGGTGTCTGTGGACTGAGCAGTTGTCTCGGGGGCACATCCGTGGCTTGGTGGAATCTGCCAGCGTGCTGGGGGGTTTATTACCTTGCCAGCGGGCTACAGTGCGTAAATACCCACCGCAAATCCGCACGAAGACTAGGGTTGAGTTATTGTAGGTTTGGGGAAGCTCCGTATCTCATCTCTCTTCTGTGGTGCTCAGGGTGATTGTCATTTCTCTGGTTGTGGTCTGGTGTGCTCAGCAGAGGGGAAGAGTGATAATATTTTTTTTGACTATGGCGTCTTATGTAGATGAGTTCATTCGCTTTCCATCAGAGGAATTGTTAGAATTAGGTACTAAAGAACAGCTGTTGAAAATCGCTGAACACTACAAGGTTGAAATTAGTGATAAACGTCTAAAGAATTCTATTAGGTTGATATTGAAGGCCAATCTGATGGAGAGTGGTATTCTTGAAGTTATCACTGGGCCAGTCTCTGCTGAGGGGTCATCTCCCCGTAACGTTGCAATGGCCATTCCATCGGTTAGTCCTAGTAGTCTTCTTTTTGAACAGCAGAAAGAACTGCTTCTGTTACAGCTGCAGCATGATCGTGTAAAGTATGAAAAGGAATTAGATATGGAGCATGATCGTGTAAAGTATGAAAAAGAATTAGATATGCAGCATGATCGTGAGAAGCTAGAGTATGATCGTGTAAAGTATGAAAAGGAATTAGCATTTAAACAAGATATGGAGCATGCTAAAATCAAGTTGCAACAAGAACGGATAGAGTTGGTTAGGGAAGGAAAGATCTCAGGGGAGAGTTTGTTCTGGGAAGGTGATCCAGATTTACCTAGCGGTCGTTCCTCTTTTGGTCGTGCCCCGGACACATTTGATATTGTTGGGAACTTACGGTTATTACCTCAGTTTAATGAAAAGGACCCTGAGACATTCTTTTCGTTGTTTGAGCGTGTTGCTGACGCTAGGAGTTGGCCTGATTCTGACCGCACCTTAATGTTGCAGTGTGTGCTGACTGGTAAAGCGCAGGAGGCATATTCAGCTCTTAATGTACACGACAGTGCCTGTTATGATAAGGTTAAAACGGCTGTGTTGCAGATTTATGAATTGGTCCCTGAGGCTTACCGCCAACGATTTAGAACTTTAAAAAGGGATGATAAACAGACTCATGTGGAGTTTGCGCGACAATTATCTGTACAGTTTAATCGCTGGTGTTCTGCCTCTGCAGTTGTTACTTTCCAAGGGCTGTGTGATCTGATTATGTTAGAGCAATTTAAGGACACAATCCCTGATCGTATAGCCACTTACATTAACGAACGAAAAGTAAAGAATGTCGCTGAAGCTGCGGTTTTGGCGGATGAGTATGTGTTGACTCACAAAAGAGTCTTTGCAGAGCCCCGTATTCGGAATGAGTGGGGGCGTTCGAATAGATTTGACCTTCGCTCACCGAAATACTTTGGTTCACGGACAGAGTTTAATTCAACTCGGGGTGAGCCTGACTCCTGTGGTAAAGTTGACTTTGGGCAAGAGTGTCATTACTGTCATGATTCAGGTCATTGGAAAAACGAATGTCCGGTTCTCAGGGAAAAGGACAAATTCAGTACGCGTGATTACGTTAAATCTAAGCCTACGGCGTTAGCTGCGCCTGTTTCACATCAGTTCACTCATGACACATGGTCTCAGGGGCAGGTGAAAGTCCATATTCACTCAGGCTATTTACCTTTCATTACGGAAGGTTTTGTGTCTATATTAGGGAGTAAGGAATTGGTGCCAGTGAAGATCTTGAGAGACACAGGTGCCTCCGAATCGTTTGTGTTGGAGTCTGTGTTACCCTTTTCAGCTGAGACTGATTCGGGGAAGAGTGTTCTAATTAGGGGGATAGGTTTGAACACTCTTTCAGTTCCATTACATAAAATGATGTTGGATTGTGGGCTGGTAAAAGGTGAGGTTGTCGTGGGGGTGCGTCCTTCGTTGCCTATTGAGGGTGTTGACGTTGTTCTTGGGAATAACTTGGCTGGTGATCGTGTATGGCCTGTCGTGTTTCCATCTCGAGTTGTTCCCATAAAGCCGTCAGTTGTTGAGATTCCAGATGAGAGTGTACAGAGCTCCCCAGGGATGTTCCGTGCGTGTGCAGTGATGAGTTCTATGAGTCGTGGCGAACTGGTCACTGTGCCGACTGATGAGAATACCACAAAGAAGTATGCCACTGCTTTCCCTGTTATTCCGTTGTCTGTTACCCACTCAGATCTAGTCAGTGCGCAGCGGACTGACCCCACATTGGAAGAGTTGCGTGACCAAATTGTGCCTGTGGAACAGTTGGGAGATGTCACCCATTGCTATTTTCTCAAAGAGGATGTCCTGATGAGAAAGTGGGTGTCTCATGGTAGTCGTTTTCTGGGGGAGGCGATTAGTCAGGTTGTGGTACCAGTAAAGCTTCGTGAGTTGGTTTTGACAACTTCTCACAATGGTGTTGCTGGACATATGGGTGTGAGGAAAACATACCATCGCATATTACGACATTTCTTTTGGCCTAGATTAAAGAGGGATGTCTCTGATTTCATCAAAACTTGTCACACCTGTCAATTAACGGGTAAACCTAATCAAGCTATTAAGACGGTACCACGGTTTCCTACTCCTGTACTCAGCCAACCTTTTGAGTATTCGATCATTGACTGTGTGGGTCCTTGGCCTCGTACAAAAAAAAAAAGGTAGAGTGAAATGAGTAGTCTGTTACGTTGGGAAGTGGCTATGAATCGTTGGGAGTTTTAAAAAAATTAAGGACTTTGTTCTTTTCGTTGGAGGTTGTAGCTGATGTGGTCTCGTGCGCCCTCTTCCTGAATGTTTGTATGGTCAGGTTCTGTCTTTTCCTGTCTATTCCGTCCTGTTCTGGGGAGCCTTCTTTCCTCTTAAAAGTTGCTTCCTATGCACTAATGTTGCTGAGGTCTGGGGTGTCTTCTTTTCTCTTAAATGTTGCTTCCTATGTATTAAGGTTGCTGAGGTCTGGGGAGTCTTCTTTCCTCTTAAAGGTTGCTTCCCGTGCACAAAGGTTGCTGAGGTCTGGAGAGGAGATTGGCTGGGGCAAATTTGGAAGAGGGAACACGTACCCCTCATAAATTTGGGACGCAAGTGCTGTGTCAGTTTGGGACGCAGAGGGCGGTATGTTGTTCCGGGGTCCTTGTTGGTCCCCGGTTTTATGGGGGGGAATGTGACGACCCTCCCATTCTGTCTACCGTTTTCTCTCTCTCCTTGCTCTTGTTTCCCTATTAGGATGTCGGTGGGTGGAGTTGGGAGGGTCGTCAGCTACATGGGGAACACCTGGGCCCACTCTCCCAGGATAAAATCACCACTTCCCCATTCACCCAGGAGACTCTCTCCATACAGACACTTGGATAGATTTTGTTGCGTTTGGTTGTGTTTTTTGGTTGTTTGTTTTAGCATCTTTCAACACCTTGCATTATCACATTCATCCATGCAAAACATTCACTTACACTACTGATTACTGATTACACACACCATTGTATATTATACATAGTTTCTTTATTTAATAAATATATATTTTGTTACTTCTTATCTCCACGTGTCTCCCTTTTGTTACGGGCTTTGAGCCGGTTCGTGACAACACGCACACACTAATACACACACAAACACACACACACGCAGACATACACACTAAAACACACACAAACACACACACACACGCACACATACACACTAAAACACACACAAACACACACACACGCACACGCACACACTTATACCCACACAAACACACACATACACACACATACACACTAATACACCCACTAATACACACAAACAGACGCGCACACACACACTAATACACACACAAACACACGCACACACACACACACACACACTAATACACACACAAACACACACATCCACAAACGCACATTAATACACCCACAAACACACACACACACACACACACACACACACACACACACACACACACACACACACACACACACACACACACACACACACACACACACACACACACACACACACACACACACACACACACTAATACACCCACTAATACACACACAAACACACACAGTAAACACACACACACACACAGACAGCACTAGGTCCTGTAACGTGTTAAATCAGACGGTTTGAGATGTCTGGTGGTTTAACTCATCTGGACAAGGTGCAGTGGTTTGACAATAGCCTTGGGGAGGATAACGACGAGGCAGATTCCCATGACATAGCTGTGTTGCCATAAGCAACAATGCCGTTCTTGCAACCCAGCGTTTTCTCCCACGTAGAACCACAATTTGTGGGTCTATTAAAACTCCCAGCCGGTGGTGCCGCCAGCCCCAATGGTCCAACTGATTCCCTTGCCCCTGCAGCGGCCCCTGTCACATGAGCTCTCCTCTCTGTGTGTGGAATAGAGAGTGGTCCTGTCTATGTGTGTATTGGGCTGTGTGTGTTAGTGTCCTCCTGTATGGCTGTGTGTTAGTGTCCTCCTGTATGGCTGTGTGTGTTAGTGTCCTCCTGTATGGCTGTGTATTAGTGTCCTCCTGTATGGCTGTGTGTGTTGGTGTCGTCCTGTATTGCTGTGTGTGTTAGTGTCTTCCTGTATGGCTGTGTGTTAGTGTCCTCCTGTATGGCTGTGTGTTAGTGTCCTCCTGTATGGCTGTGTGTTAGTGTCCTCCTGTATGGCTGTGTGTTAGTGTCCTCCTGTATGGCTGTATGTTAGTGTCGTCCTGTATGGCTGTGTGTTAGTGTCCTCCTGTATGGCTGTGTGTTAGTGTCCTCCTGTATGGCTGTGTGTTAGTGTCCTCCTGTATGGCTGTGTGTTAGTGTCCTCCTGTATGGCTGTGTGTGTTAGTGTCCTCATGTAAGGCTGTGTGTGTTAGTGTCGTCCTCTATGGCTGTGTGTTAGTGTCGTCCTGTATGGCTGTGTGTTAGTGTCCTCCTGTATGGCTGTGTGTTAGTGTCCTCCTGTATGGCTGTGTGTGTTAGTGTCCTCCTGTATGGCTGTGTGTGTTAGTGTCCTCATGTATGGCTGTGTGTGTTAGTGTCGTCCTCTATGGCTGTGTCTTAGTGTCGTACTTTATGGCTGTGTGTGTTAGTGTCCTCCTGTATGGCTGTGTGTTAGTGTCCTCCTGTATGACTGTGTGTGTTAGTGTCCTCCTGTATTCTGTGTGTTAGTGTCCTCCTGTGTGGCTGTGTGTTAGTGTCCTCCTGTATGGCTCTGTGTATTATTGTCGTCCTGTATGGCTGTGTGTGTTAGTGTCGTCCTGTATGGCTGTGTGTTAGAGTCGTCCTGTATGGCTGTGTGTGTTAGTGTCCTCCTGTATGGCTGTGTGTGTTAGTATCCTCCTGTATGGCTGTGTGTGTTAGTGTCGTCCTCTATGGCTGTGTGTTAGTGTCCTCCTGTATGGCTGTGTGTTAGTGTCGTCCTGTATGGCTGTGTGTGTTATTGTCGTCCTGTATGGCTGCGTGTGTTAGTGTCGTCCTGTATGGCTGTGTGTTAGAGTCGTCCTGTATGGCTGTGTGTTAGTGTCCTCCTGTATGGCTGTGTGTATTATTGTCGTCCTCTATGGCTGTGTGTTAGTGTCCTCCTGTATGGCTGTGTGTTAGTGTCGTCCTCTATGGCTGTGTGTTAGTGTCCTCCTGTATGGCTGTGTGTTAGTGTCGTCCTGTATGGCTGTGTGTGTGTGTATTAGAGAGATCTCCTGGCCCATATTGATGGCTCTATCCGTGTTCCTGGCCTGACGCAGATTTTCTCTCTCCCCTCCCCCCCCTGTCCGTCCATCATCGGTCCGACCCGAGAGCGGGCATGAAGAGAAAGAGCGGCGTCACCAGAAAGAGGGGCCCCGCTGTGATCCAGGCGCTCTGAAGATCCAGAAAGGTAATTTCTATGATGGATGAGTCCTGGAGGTCCGGGACTCTGTGGTGACCAGGACTAGATGTGCTCCTGTAGACCTGGCCAGACTGTAGACCTGAGCAGTCTGTAGACCTGACCAGACCGTAGACCTGGCTAGACTGTAGACCTGACCAGACCGTAGACCTGACCAGACTGTAGACCTGAGCAGACTGTAGACCTGAGCAGACTGTAAATCTTACTAGACTGGGGAGTGAGACCAGAAATAGAGAGGGTGTGTCTGAGTACTCAGATTCAGTAAGATTCTGCTGTGTTTTGGAGAGTGAGGGTGTAAGAAGTTGCAGACTCTGAGACATTAAATTGGCACCTAATCTTTCAGCACAGTAGGGAATCTATGGGTGAAACATTATCTCATACAATTAATTTAATTTCGATCACATTTGGATTTGTCATCTTCTACAGATGATGCTGTGGGTGTTGTGGGGGGGGGGGGGGGGGGGGGGGGGGTCAGGTAACTAGCTGATTTACAGGCTGTATAACTTTCATATCTAAGTGTCTCGGGTTACGGGGCTAGTTGTTTTCTGTATTTCTCCTTTTCCCTTTCCGTTTGTATTCCTCCCACATCACATCCTTTAATGTCCACTGAAAACATACGAACACCATTAGATACTATATACACTACATACGAACCCCGTCTGTATGCATAGCAACTATTTTGCCGTGTGATCAAACACTACGTGATTCTGAACTTCTGAATTCAGTGCAGTAGTAGTGAGCTTTACCTTTATAATGTTAGAGAGAGAGAGACTGAGAGACACAGACTGAGCGACAGAGACAGAGAGCGAGAGAGAGAGAGAGAGACACATACTGAGAGACAGGGAAAGAGAGAGAGACAGAGAGAGAGACAGTGAGAGAGACACCGAGAGAGACTGAGGTGACAGAGAGACAGAGACTGAGAGACAGAGACTGAGAGAGAGACAGAGAGACAGAGACAGAGCGAGAGTGAGAGAGAGAGAGAGAAACACAAGGACACAGAGACAGAGACAGAGAGACAGAGACAGAAACAGAGAGAGACAGAGACAGAAACACAGAGAGACAGAGACAGAAACAGAGAGAGACTGAGACAGAAATGTAAGAGACTGAGACAGAGACAGAAAGAGACTGAGACAGAGACAGTCTCTCTGTGTTTCTGAGACAGAGACAGAGACAGATTACCTTGAAATATACAGTACATCAGCATTAATCTCTGAAAAATCCTCTGCAGTATCATCAACAGCAGACTCCAACATTTCCTCAGTGAAAACAATGTCCTGAGCAAATGTCAAATTGGCTTCTTACCAAATTATCATACGACAGACCACGTATTCACCCTGCACACCCTTATTGACAAACAAACAAAACAAAACAAAAGCAAAGTCTTCTCATGCTTTGTTGATTTTCAAAAAAGCTTTTGACGCAATTTGACATGAGGGTCTGCTAAACAAACTGATGGAAATCAGTTTTGAGAGGAAAGCATATGATATTATAAAATCCATGTACACACACACCAAGTATCCTGTTAAAATTGTCAATAAACACACAGATTTCTTTGCTCAGGGCGTGGGGTGTGCCAGGGATGAAGCTTGAGCCCCACCCTCTGCAGCATATAGAATACCAATGAATTGGCGAGGGCACTAGAACAGTCTGCAGTATTCGCCCTCACCCTACTGGACTCAGAAATCAAATGTCTAATGTCTATCTGTCCCCAACCGAGGAGTGCCTACAGCAGCACCTAGATATTATGCACATATTCTGTTAGACTTGTGCCCTGATAGTGAATCTCATTAAGACAAAAATAATGGTGTTCCAAAAAAGGTCCAGTTGCCAGGACAACAAATACCTGATGCCCGAACAACCGAGCTCACAAATAATTATACCTACCTTGGCCTAAACATTAACATCACAGGTAACGTCCACAAGGCTGCGAACAATTTGAGAGAACAGGCAAGAAGAGCTATGCCATCGGAAGGAACATATAACTCAACATTCCAATTCAATCAGTTATAGAATCCATTGCCCTCTATGGCTGTGAGGTCTGGGGTCCACTCACCAACCAAGAATTCATAACATGGGACAAACACAAAATGCTGACTCTCTGCATGCAGAATTCAGCAAAAATATACTTTGTGGACAACAATTAGGACTATACCCACTAGTTATCAAAATCCAGCAAAGAGCTTTTCAATTCTACAACCACCTAAAATGACGCAAAGCCCACACATTCCACCACAAAACCCTCAACTACAGAGAGATGAACTTAGAGAAGAGTCGCCTCAGTCAGCTGGCCCTGGAGCTCTGTTGACAAACACAAACAGACCCCACAGAACCCCAGGACAGAAACACATTTAGACCCAACCAAATTATGACAAAGCAAACTATTTGACACACGGGAAAGAATCAACCAAAAAACGGAGCAATTTGGAAAGTTATTTGGCACTAACCAGGGAGTACACAGTGGCAGAATACCTGCCATATTCAACGTTATTCTGTACTCTGGCACAGTCGGACGAGGAATCTGAAATTGGAGTAGAGAGCCAGAGTGAATTTACCAGCTACATCTATCAACAGTTGTCTCAGTGACATCATGAACATTCTATTGAAATGGTTACTTTCATAGTGGAGTCTTTTGTTAAGACATGTAGCTAGCTAACTAGGTAAACAATGAACCATAATCCCAACTCATGACATTACTACCCTGCATGAATCTGCAGGTAGCTAACCTACCAGGTTCTCTTGACTTCTGATTTCTGAACGAGACATACAGAGACAACTACCCTGTACACTCCTCACGCTGAATATATCCTAACCGGAGTGGATAAATAGCAACGGTGGTGTTATGCAGGGTCTTGATCTCAAACCGTCTCTTCACTAGTTAGTAAATCATAGTGCGACTTCTAGTAGGAGAAACAGATACATATCTGACTTTCATACTCTAGAACAATTCTATCTTTTGACCGCTGGTTTTTTGGGGGCGAGACCTACTGAGACAACTACCTTGTACACTCTTAGTGGTGTTACAAAGGGTCTTGATCTACGAAAGCAGTCTCGTTACTAAATATAAAAAAGAAAAAAAGGTCATAGTACAACTTCTAGCAGGAGGAACAGATACTGAGTAATTGGCTTTACTGGTAGAGGGAATTATGAGTTGAAGAACATACTCTCTGGGAATCAACCAGGTCAACCTACGCTAAGGTAATTAACCGCTTGTTGTAATACATATATAACGCATTAATAGCAGTAAGTGTTTTGATGATGTTTTGATGCTGTAGATTAAGGACGAAAGAGCAAATGTAATAACGTGTACAACTGTGTGAATTGCAAACATTGAATAAAAAGTAGAAACTAGATCCAAAAGCCCTAGGGGAGAGAACGTCTTTGACACTCCCAATCTAGGGTAATGAGGCTAGTTTCTACACTAAAGACAATATAATGGTTTGGACAGAATACTAATTTTATTGTAACAGATATCCTCTGTATTAATATTCAAGTAGTATTAGTCGACGGACATAGACTGTAAATCGTAACCAAGTTATAGCTGGCGTGAGTCTAGATATGAGAGCATACAAAGGAAAAGTGAAAGAAAAACAAGAGGTACTCTAAGTCTGATTAATATTATCTAAGATCCCGAAAAAAAAGCCTAACGGCATCAAATAAGGCTATTCTCTGAATAAAGGGGAAGATACATAACCAGGTCAGTCCGTCGGACCTGTGAGTCACCTGTTGGCCGGGTGACATAAGAACTTGAGTGAGACGACTTGTGTCACTCTCGACGGGGGTACCTTAACGGTCTTATAACAAAATCCCCTACCGCGACATTGTGTGTGTGTGTGTGTGTGTGTGTGTGTGTGTGTGTGTGTGTGTGTGTGTGTGTGTGTGTGTGTGTGTGTGTGTGTGTGTGTGTGTGTGTGTGTGTGTGTGTGTGTGTGTGTGTGTGTGTGTGTGTGTGTGTGTGTGTGTGTGTGTGTGTGTGTGTGTGTGTGTGTGTGTGTGTGTGTGTGTGTGTGTGTGTGTGTGTGTGTGTGTGTGTGTGTGTGTGTGTGTGTGTGTGTGTGTGTGTGTGTGTGTGTGTGTGTGTGTGTGTGTGTGTGTGTGTGTGTGTGTGTGTGTGTGTGTGTGTGTGTGTGTGTGTGTGTGTGTGTGTGTGTGTGTGTGTGTGTGTGTGTGTGTGTGTGTGTGTGTGTGTGTGTGTGTGTGTGTGTGTGTGTGTGTGTGTGTGTGTGTGTGTGTGTGTGTGTGTGTGTGTGTGTGTGTGTGTGTGTGTGTGTGTGTGTGTGTGTGTGTGTGTGTGTGTGTGTGTGTGTGTGTGTGTGTGTGTGTGTGTGTGTGTGTGTGTGTGTGTGTGTGTGTGTGCGTGCGTGCGTGCGTGTGTGGAGACCTTGTAAAGGAGTGCTTGTGTTAGATGCTTTATTCTCAATCAGCCATGTTCACCCAGCATGACAAATTTAAAATGGACATAGTGGGGTGACACACACACACACACGCACACACACGCACACACACACACACACACACACACACACACACACACACACACACGCACACGCACACGCACACGCACACGCGCACACACACACACACACTCCTAAATGGGGCTCACAATATTATACTCATAATTACGTCCAGAAATCAATTGAAGCAAATGAAAGTGATTTGTTGCTAGCCATGCTTTGCTAATTGCATTGTTAAAAGGTTTTGATGCATCCACCATAGATATGAACCTCTCTACAGAGGAAATCTATAATGCTATCACATAGAAATAGGTGAAGGAAGAAATGTTTTTTGTCAATAGAGAAATATAAGGCATGAATTGGTGCACAACCAGTGGCGAAAAATCATTCAGGGTAAATTTTGATCCCCACATTTTTGGGGATGTCAGATTTTTTCATGGTTTTTTTTGGCATTAACCTCTACGGGATCGGTTATGTCATTTAAGGTGAAAATTTAAAAAAAAAATAGTCCGATCCTTTTTAATATGTGTCAGATTGCAAACAATGAAAGCAAAAATAAACATCTTTGAGTTGATAAATCCACATTAAAAACATGGTCTCTTTTTCGCTTTCTTGAGTAAGACTGCTCCAAAATACAGGTGTTTTCAGCTCAGTGGCTAACTGCAAGCATTGCCAAGCAATCACTAGCCTGCTATTCAGTGGAGTGTCCGTGTGGTCCCAAGTCTGGGTTTAAGGGTCTCATTTCCAAGCTTAAAATGATAAACATTCAACATTGGCCATGCTGTAAATCCAGCATGTTTTCTGCCGCGCTCAAAACAACTGTTAGTGTGGAACTCAGTGAGTTCAAGACAACTGGGAACTCAGGGGAAAAACTAGCTTCGACTGGGTAAATACATTTTGAACAGTCATCTAACTCGGAATTGTAAGTCGGGAACTGTGGCCTCTCTGGAGCTACGACCTGAAGATCACTGACATCATCATGATTCTACCTTGTTTCTTTTCCCGAGTTCCCAGTTGTCTCGAAGCACCATAAATCCAGATAATGACAGACTTTGATGACAATGTTTGATGACAAAATTTGCCCACGAAGGATCACCGAGCCACCTTCTTGTTCAAGTGAGCATAGCACAACATGGTGAGTCCAAAACTGATTTAATAAATTATGTAATATGCCAGGGAGATATGTATACCTTAGCTAAGAAAGTAACACTAAATATATTTGTGTAGTAAGCTGGTAGTAGCCCATGTGCCTCGCCCTTATAATTTGGTCTATTTTCCCCTCTTAATTTTACCTATTGTTCTGACTTGGTTGTGCACATGTAGCCTATAACCTGTTTTAGAGAAATGTAACGCTTTCATTGCCTGCTTATTTGCCCCCTTAATTTATCCTATGGTTCTGCCTTGGTGTACAGAGAGAACACTGCAAGAACAGACCATGTTATGAATTCTGTACATTTCAAAAGTGCTGAACAAATAGTTATATTGACTACGTCTGTCCTAGCTCGCTCATTAATATCTTAATCGAAAATACTGTTTGCCTCTGATCCGCTTGTTGTCCCTTTATGCCATAGTTTGTACATCTCAACTGTCCGTAGAAACCACATTTGTTTAACCTCTCTGGGATATGTGGGATGGTAGCATCCCACCTGGCCAACATCCAGTGAAAATGCAGAGCGCCAAATTCAAATAAATTACCATAAAATGTAACTTTCATGAAATCACACATTCAATATACCAAATTAAAGCTACACTTGTTGTGAATTCAGCCAACGTGTCAGATTTCAAAAATGATTTTTACGGCGAAAGCAAACAATGCTATTATCTGAGGATAGCACCCCAGCTAACAATCACAGACCATCATGTTTCAACACTCCCGGAGCGACACAAAACGCAGAAATAAATATATAAATCATGCCTTACCTTTGATTAGCTTCTTCTGTTGGCACTCCAATATGTCCCATAAACATCACAAATGGTCCTTTTGTTCGATTAATTCCGTCGATATATATACAAAATGTCCATTTATTTGGCGCGTTTGATTCAGAAAAACACCGGTTCCAACTTGCACAACGTGACTACAAAATATCTCAAAAGTTACCTGTAAGCTTTGTCCAAACATTTCAAACTAATTTTGTAATACAACTTTAGGTATTTTTTCGTGCAAATAATCGATAAAATTGAAGACGGGATGATCTGTGTTCAATACCGGAGGAAAACAATGTGTAGCATGCTTTCTGGTCACGCGCCTCAAAGTCTACAAACAGTAGACTTCACTGGAGCCTCATTCTGAACATGGCTACTTCTTCATTTCTCAAAGGAAAAACCTCAACCAATTTCTAAAGACTGTTGACATCCAGTGGAAGCGATAGGAACTGCAGGAAGGTCCCTTAGAAATATGGATTTCCAATGAAAATCCATTGAAAAGAGAGTGACCTCCAAAAAAAAATCTGAATGGTTTGTACTCGGGTTTTGCCTGCAAATAAGTTCTGTTATACTAACAGACATGATTCAAACAGTTTTAGAAACTTCAGAGTGTTTTCTATCCAATACTAATAATAATATGCATATATTAGCATCTGGGAGTGAGTAGGAGGCTGTTTACTCTGGGAACGCTTTTCATCGAAACTTGAAAATGCTGCCCCCTATCCTAGAGAAGTTAATAAGCAAGTCAGCCATATCAGCTATGTTTTTTTAGAAGGTAGTAAATGAGGCTGAATGAACTGTTTCGCTGCCAGACAAGGCTCCGCTGATAGCCAGGTGTAGCAGTGGTAAGCTGTTGGGACTCTGCTGTTGGGAATCTGATGTTGGGACTCTGCTATTGGGACAGCTTTATGTAGAACCTAACAAGTTGTGGGAACCGTCTGTCACCATTATAGTCCATTTAATGTATTGTTTAGTGTTGTGTAGTGACTTTGCTGGCATTCATATCCCAACAAATTTGGGGGTTTTTCCCACCAAGATGAACCTCTGGGTAGCGTCTCACCTCGTCAACAGCCAGTGAAACTGCAGGGCGCCAAATTCAAAACAACAGAAATCCCATAATTAAATTTCTTCAAACCTACAAGTATATTACACCATTTTAAAGATACACTTGTTGTAAATCCAGCCCCAAAGTCCGATTTCAAAAAGGCTTTACGACGAAAGCAGACCAAACGATTATGTTAAGTCAGAGCCAAGTCACAGAAAAAAACTGCCATTTTTCCAGCCACAGAGAGGAGTCACAAAAAGCAGAAATAGTGATGAAATTGATCACTAACCTTTGATGATCTTCATCACATGACACTCATAGGACTTCATGTTGCACAATGCGTGTATGTTTTGTTCGGAAAAGTTCATATTTATATCCAAAAATCTGAGTTTACATTGACGCGTTATGTTCAATAGTTCCAAAACATCCGGTGATTTTGCAGAGAGCCACATCAATTTACAGAAATAAAAGAGAGTCACACACTCGTTTCGGCATCACTGCCGTCAGTTTATTATGCTGTAGATTGGTAGTGTATACATTGGCTACAACTAGGACCTCGTATATCTGTAGTGATGCTTATCTCGCTCATTTGTGTTGTAGACAACACTGAGACCAAAGCAAGGTCACGAGAAGCCTTACCATTTCACTAACAACACCTTTAAACTCATTCAGACTGTTAAATACAGCCACCGGCCCGTTTATTAGGAACACCCGTCTAGTACTGGGTTGGACCCACATTTGCATCCAGAACAGCTTGAATTATTCAGGGCATGGATTCTACAAGTCAGAAACATTCCACAAGGATGTTGATCCATGCTGACATGATGGCTTCACGCAGTTGCTGAAGATTGGAAGGATGGGTCCATGGACTCATGCTGCTTACTTCAAATCCTAACTGTGACTTCAGCATGACACAAATGGGATCGGGATTCGTCGGACCAGGTGATGTTTTTCCACTCCTCAGTTGTCCAGTGTTGGTGACCGGGTGCCCACTGGAGCCGCTCATGATAGGAGTGGAACCCGGTGTGATCGCCTGCTGCAAAAGCCCATCCATGACAAGGACCGACGAGTTGTGCGTTCTGAAGATGCCGTTGTTGTACTGCGCTGTTATTTGTCTGTTTGTGGCCCGCCTGCTTCTTAGGTTTAGGGTCTAGTTTCCCCGAATTTCCGCCTGACTGACGTGCCCAAAGTAAACTGCCTGTTACTCAGGCCCAGAAGCCTGGATATGCATAAAATGGGTAGCATTGGATAGAAATCACCTTGAAGTTTCTAGAAATGTAAAAAATAATGTCTGAGACTATAACACAATAGATATGGCAGGTGAAATTCCAAAGAAAAAAACAACCGGAAACCAGAGCGTTGGTGACTGTAACTGTGCTGCTGGAAACAATTGCATTACGCTTTGTTGCCGACGTTTACTGACACTGGACATATTCAACCGGTGTTGAGCATTCAAAATTGCGTCAGTCATTCTGCGCTCTGGCACACTAAGACGAGAGTCTTTTGTTAAGAAATGTAGCTAGATAGCTAGCTAGGTCAACAATGAACCCCAACACATGATGTGACGTTAGTTATCGAGCTAGCCAGCTAACTTTAGCTAGCTAGCTAACAGCACACATTATACGTTGTCAAAATTATAGTGGAGTCTTTTAATAAGACATGTAGCTAACTAGCTAAACAATGGACCATAATCACAACTCATGACGTTACTACCCTGGATGAATCTGCAGGTACCTAACCAACCAGGTTATATGGCTATAACTAGTCAAGATATCTCAGAGATCTGTCTGAGATACGAAGAATAAGATCTAAGATCATACACATAACGTTAGCTAGAGACCCAGCCAGTACACTTGAAATTAAACCACTTTCTGTAAAAGTTAGAAATGTGTAATATCTGAGTATCTTACCAGTACACACCATTGTTGGATGTGTCTCCAGTCAGATGCCATGCATGGTTGCCCTTAGTTTCACAATGTAATCCAGACTGGTGTTTTCTCCATCTCCTTTCATCATACTCGAATTCCACTAATTTCAAAACTCATTCCTCCAGAGAGTGGAGAGCAGCATACACATAACGTTAGCTAGCGAGCCAACCAGCTAACGTTAGCTAGCCAACAGTACACTTTAACTTGACATTAGGTTTCTGCAGTTTTACTATGTGATACACTTTTTTTTTTTAAAGCTGTGTTTGACACGATAACCTAGCATACTGACCAGCTCCAGTAGACAGACGAGTGCTATATGGTAGACCAATCCAAACTCATCTCTCTGCATGTCCAGCCCACTCATTATCTCAACCAATCAAGACTATTCGGAAGGTTGCTCACTTTTTCTGTGGCTAAACCAACTAGGCTCGTAATTAAACATTTTATTTGTATTTACAGATGACATACAAGTTTGATATTAAGGCACAGGAAAGTTCACATGTTCGAGAAGGTATTTCTGCCGAAAAATGCATTTTGATAAAAAAAAAAAAAATTACATTCAAACAGCTCTCCTGTTAAGTCATGACTTGCAATATACATCTAGTTTCCCAAATTGGTTCACATTAGCCATTCTCCTTCGACCTCTCTCATCAATGATCTGTTTTCTCCCACAGCAACTGACTAGATGTATTTTGTATGCCACACTGTTCTCGGGAAACCCTAGTCACTGTTCTGTGTGAAAGGCCCAAGAGGTCAACCATTTCTGAGATACTAGAACTGGCGCTCAAAGCTGCTTAGGTCACTTGTTTTGCCCATTGTAACATTCATTCAAACAGTAACTGATTGCCTTGATACTTGTCTGCCTGCTTTATATAGCAAGGCATGTCCTCGTGTTACGTCCGTTGTTCGAAAGAGACCAAGGTGCAACGTGGTAGGCGTACATTTGACTTTATTTTAAAATGATACCAAAAAACAATAAACCACCAAACGAACATAAAGCTCTGTAGCGCTAAACGGAAACTATACAAAGACAAGATCCCACAACTTAAGGTGGAAAAAAGGGCTGCCTAAGTATGATCCCCAATCAGAGACAACGATAGACAGCTGCCTCAGATTGGGAAACATTACCCGGCCAACATAGAAATATACAACCTAGATAGCCCACCCAAATCACACCTAACCAAAAGAGAAATAAAAAGGCTCTCTCAGGTCAGGGCGTGACACCTCGTGACTCACTGTCTGTAAGAGCGATCCATTTCTGTGAATGGCCGGTGACTATATATCTCTCTCTCTCTCTCTCTGAGATTTTATTTTTATTTATTTTATTTAACCTTTATTTAACCAGGTAGGCAAATTGAGAACACGTTCTCATTTACAATTGCGACCTGGCCAAGATAAAGCAAAGCAGTTCGACACATACAACAACACATAGTTACACATGGAGTAAAAACAAACATATAGTCAATAATACAGTGAAAAAAAATAAGTCTATATACAATGTGAGCAAGTGAGGTGAGATAAGGGAGGTGAAGGCAAACAGATATATGTATAAATAAATAAAAATATAAAAAGGCCATGGAGGCGAAGTGAGTACAACACAGCAAGTAAAATAAAAACTAAAAAAAACACTGGAATGGTTGGTTTGCATTGGAAGAAAGTGCAAAGTAGAGACAGAAATAATGGGGTGCAAAGGAGCAAAATAAATTAATAAATAAATACAGTAGGTAAAGAGGTAGTTGTTTGGGCTAAATTGTAGATGGGTTATGTACAGGTGCAGTAATCTATGAGCTGCTCTGACAGCTGGTGCTTAAAGCTAGTGAGGGAGATAGGTGTTTCCAGTTTCAGAGATTTTTGTAGTTCGTTCCAGTCATTGGCAGCAGAGAACTGGAAGGAGAGGTGTCCAAAGGAAGAATTGGTTTTGGGGGTGACTAGAGAGATATACCTGCTGGAGCGCGTGCTACAGGTAGGTGCTGCTATGGTGACCAGCGAGCTGAGATAAGGGGGGACTTTACCTAGCAGGGTCTTGTAGATGACCTGGAACCAGTGGGTTTGGCGACGAGTATGAAGCGAGGGCCAGCCAACGAGAGTGTACAGGTCGCAGTGGTGGGTAGTATATGGGGCTTTGGTGACAAAACGGATGGCACTGTGATAGACTGCATCCAATTTATTGAGTAGGGTTTTGGAGGCTATTTTGTAAATGACATCACCGAAGTCGAGGATTGGTAGGATGGTCAGTTTTACAAGGGTATGTTTGGCAGCATGAGTAAAGGATGCTTTGTTGCGGAATAGGAAGCCAATTCTAGATTTGACTTTGGATTGGAGATGTTTGATGTGGGTCTGGAAGGAGAGTTTACAGTCTAACCAGACACCTAGGTATTTGTAGTTGTCCACATATTCTAAGTCAGAGCTGTCCAAAGTAGTGATGTTGGACAGGCGGGCAGGAGCAGGCAGCGATCGGTTGAAGAGCATGCATTTGGTTTTACTTGTATTTAAGAGCAGTTGGAGGCCACGGAAGGAGAGTTGTATGGCATTGAAGCTCGCCTGGAGGGTTGTTAACACAGTGTCAAAAGAAGGGCCAGAAGTATACAGAATAGTGTCGTCTGCGTAGAGGTGGATCAGAGAATCACCAGCAGCAAGAGCGACATCATTGATGTAAACAGAGAAGAGAGTCGGTCCAAGAATTGAACCCTGTGGCACCCCCATAGAGACTGAGATGAGGAAATAGAAGCCTCACACAAGCCATGTTTCTTATTAGCCTGGTCCCAGATCTGTTTGTGCTGTCTTACCTACTCCTATGCTGACAATTTTATTTTATTTAACCTTTATTTAAAAAGACTCGAGGTTAGAAACCTATTTTTTGAGGTGGACCTGGCACGAGGTCAGCAGGAAGTAGTCTGTCTGCACACATTAACACAAGAACACAATACTATATATTAAAAACATATTTTTTCTCCTATCAGAGTTTTAAACTCAGACAGACAACCTCTCCTCCAGTTTTAAAGTATTTTGTAGCTCTTTCCAAGACCAAGGATTGTTTCCCCATTTCAGTCCTTGGAACTGTGAATGAGAGCACTGAGGCTGAAGGATTGTGATGTTGTTGTTAGTGAGGAGATATGTAGGCAGTAGTACAAGCACGGCCTTGTACACAAATATGTACCGGTGCTTAAACCTTCTGGCATGAAGGGAAGGCCACTTCACCATGTTGTATCGTTCACAGTGATGGGTGAGTGGTCTTGCATTAGTTATGAACCTAAGTGCTCTGTGATACACCTTACTTAAGAGTGCTGGCAGTGGCTTGCATGTAAGTGATGTCACCATAACCCAACACAGAGAAAAATTGCCCTTGCACAAGATCCTTCCTTAAATAGAAAAACAAGATTAGTTGTCCATTAACAGTAAGAAAAAATCTGCAAATGACTCCATTTGTCGTCTTTGAGGAACGACAAGACAAACATGTACTAAGTCTCTGTGTCATTCAGAAAGGTGGAACAGTTGTTTCTGAATGTCCTCAAAAGCCCGACAAGTCGTGAAGAATTAGGAGGAGACATTTGAGTCGTCAGCATACAGATGGAGTTTTTTTTTTTTTGACATTTCTTGACATTTCTTCCAACATCATTTATATAAAAAAAAATGACCTTAAATGGACTCTTGAAGGACTCCTTTCATGAGCTGTCAAAACTCTTATGTCATACCCTCCTGTGACACACGCTGGGTTCTGCAAAACAGGTCGTTTCGGTCACAATCCAATGCTCCATCTTTTTTCTAATCTACACTCTTAAAAATAAAAGTGCAAATTGGAACCAAATAAGTATCTTGAGAGGAATGCCATAGGGAACCATTTTAGGGTCTCTGAAAAACCATGAATGGATCTTTGAAAACCATAAAGAAATCCCAAAACAGAAATGTTTTTTCCCCTCCGGGACCAGAATTGAATAGTCGTAGCTGTAGGCTTTAAAACCTTATCTGCATCTTTCTCATGTGGCCTTGTGCGTGAATTTTGATTTACCAGTGCAACCCATGACGGTGTTTGCTAGAGACATGGTTTTTACATTCATTTTCAAGCTTAATGAGATCTTAAGTGAATATGTTGTCATTAAAATTGTATTCTTTAAGACAATGTATACTGCACAAGGCTTTCTTTTGAGTGCTTAGTTTTTACCCTAATACAGTGACATGAATCACATAGTTTACAGGCCATATCAGACCTGCAACCTGTACTCAGAATGACCGCCAGGGTTGAGAAAATTAAAGACTAAGCCATGAAATTACCTTAAACATCTAAACTGGAATAACCATTCCAGTAACCGCTGCAATAAGTCCAGGTAAACTTGGAATAGTTTAGAAAAAGGTATGTTATTTATATTTGAGTAGTATACGATTAATTAATCAATTTTAAAAAAATCAATGTACATGAAAAAATATGAAACAAACAATTCTAAAAACCAAACATTAGAGCATGCTGGGAAATATGATAATGATGGCTGTGGTTTTGGTTCAACTCCGGTCATTACCCTGAACAAGGCAGTTAACCAACTGTTCTTAGGCCGTCACTGTAAATAAGATGTTTTTCTTAACTGACTTGCCAAGTAAAATAAAGGTAAAATAAATAAAAAATGAAAGTTTATTTTATTTTATTGCTTTGGCACTATCTTCAAAACTATAGGCTATTTTTGCAAAAATATACACACTAACCACAAAACCTTACACCAAACCAGCAAAACATTTTACATCTCTAGCAAAAGCAAACAATTCTAGGAAAACTCACAATCTCTTTAAAAAAAAATCTGGTTTTGCATCAATACAGTTCACACAAACCATCATTTGAATAAGCACACGAAGCACCAACTAGGCATTGACAGTATAAATGAAAAACACTTGTGGCTTTTGTTTTTCACTGTGTGCAGGGCATAGCAGTTTGCAATAAAGTTGTGTCATACATGTAGTAAACACACATACACACAGGTATCCACATGTGTAAAGTATGGATGTGTATTCCCAAACATAACACACTATCAAAACAAATAAGGTGATTTTTTTTCTTTCTTTTTTTTCTCAAAATGTTCAAACAACAAAATCCTCAAATAACAAAAGCGAAGAAAAAAACAAAAACCTTTGTGCGAGAAAAAAAAGAACTGAAAAAAATGTGCCCTCACCTCACCTTCTTTGTGAGTCTGGCCAGAAGACTTCATCCACTTCACATGCGATGTTGTCTTGAGCTAGGCAGCGTGGGAAGTATCGCCTGGAGTACCATATCCAGGCCTGGCATGACCCCTGATCCATGTCTCCACAAGCCTCCTCCATTGCCTGTAGAACAGGTATGCGTTGGTGGGGCTGGCGATCATACACCTTCCAACACCATGCAGAGAATAATTCTTCAATAGGACTCAAGAACGGAGAGTATGGGGGGAGATTGAGTGCGATGAGAAGTGGGTGACCTATGAACCAATTGCAGACCACAACAGCCTGGTGGAAACTACTCTGGCCCCTGGTCATTAGGGATTAGTCTGTTGTGGAGGGTGTCCAGAAATGTGATAATGTGTGCAGTGGCTCTATGGGCCTAGGATTGCATGACCACAACAGCCTGGTGGAAACTACTCTGGCCCCTGGTCATTAGTCTGTTGTGGAGGGTGTCCATAAATGTGATATTGTGTGCAGTGTTGTATGGGCCTAGGATTGAATGATGGTGAAGGATGCCGTTTTGACTAATAGCTGCACACATTGTTATGTTGCCACCAAGTTGTCCCGGGACGTTGATAATGGCACGGTGTCCATCGATCAGGGGTCATGATATTTCTGCCGCAGCCCCTTGTTTTTGCAAGGTTGAAAACGACCTCGTCCACATATATTAGCTCATGATGCACTGCATCTGCTTCAAGCTCCATGACTCTCTGAAAGAGACAAGAGAATGTAGCACAGTAGGAAAAGACAGGGATCAGTCAATATGATGTAGCACCATACACTTCCAGATCCAGTACCAATGATAGGATAGTATAGCTTACCTGCACATATTCATATCTCAGTTGTTTAACACGGTCTGAGTTTCTTTCGAAGGGGACTCTGTACAGCTGCTTCATCCTAATTCTATTGCGTTTCAGTAGACGAGACCGTGCAGAGAGACTCACTCTGTTGACGTTGTGGAATATGGTGTTATCTACCATTTTGTGATCCTGCAGTTCTCTGAGTCTGATGCAGTTATTTGCATTGACCATATTTACAATGTGGGTCTCCTGCTCTGAGGTGAACAGTCGACCTCTTCCACCAGATACTGTTTTTTTTGCAGTTGTGTAAAAACGTTTGAATGGTTTCAGTGATCCTTCTCATTATGAACGTACAGTACACATAACTATACCAGTAAGACTACAGCACTTAGTTATTTACCGGTTCTCATTTTGAAATATTCGGATGATACCTGCAACAGTATAGCGGCTCAGATTTGGTTGAACCCGTTGCCCAGCCTCCCTCATGCTCATCCCATCATTGACAACATGGTCAACCACAGACACTGTGATTTCATTACTTATTGTGTTCCTGACTCCCCTTCCTCTTCCTCTTCCCCGTCCTACTTCACCTCTTCCTTCTCCTCCTTGTCCTCCACCTCTTACTTCTTCACCTCCTCATTCTCCTCTTCCTCTTCCTCCTCCCCGTCCTCCTCTAGTTCTCACCCTCTTACTCTCTGTCCAATATTGGCCTCCATTGTTGTTCGAACCAAATGTTTACCTATGGCCTATTTATAGTGCTGAAGCTCTGATTTGTAACTGAACTCAGTATCTAAAAGTGTTTTGACATGAGTCAATGTGGAAAGGCAATTGGCGAAATAGTGTAGCAACGTAGAGACCAATGTTCTCAGTTTTGCCACAAGTGTGATATAAAATTACAACCTGAGTGTAAAGCAGAGAATGTGCATTCAGTTTGGCAACACTTGGTAAATGCATTGGCTACAAGTCTTAACGGTTTCAGAGATAGTGCTTCAATAATCACTGTTAGTGTTTCAGCATTCAGAAAAAACCCTGTAACACCAACACAATTATATAATGTTTTTTACACCACAAGAAATGTTACATTGAAAAATCTACGCTAGTTTAACATTAGATCCGTTGGGCCTCAAGGAACCCTCTTTCAAGCTAACGAGCAGTCATGTTGACTTCAAAAATTATAACAGTATAATTAATAATTTGTTTATACGCTATAGCAAAAAAATCTGCAATTGTTAATGAAGGTCTTTGGTAAAATTAGAATATGAAAAAATAAGTACACAATAGCATTTTCATTAGATTATATTACTTTAGGCAATTAAAAAAAAATAATAATGTTTTAAAAAAGCACTAAATATTTAAGTGTTCAATCAATTTTATTTGTAAACTGCCTTTGTTACAACTATGAAACAGAAAGCATATGTGTTGGAGCACAGTAACAGCTTATTTTTTTATAATGAAAAAATAAACAAAATACCCCAACCACCAAGATCAAATGATAAAAACATCAGTAGCATAAAAATCATTATAAGCACCAAGTGTGCTTGATAAATAGTGAAAATCAGCACAAAAGCAATAATGGCATGATAATGAATATACGTGTCGTTATGACAGCAGCCAAAAGAGGTCAATTATTTATACGTTGGATTCCAGGGCCATCTTTTTCCGGGTGTTGCGTTATGGTTTATTTATCATCATAACAGAGGTCTCTCTGAGGTGATCCCATGACATGTTTTCGCCAAAGAAAGTTATCCCAAACATCTGACCCAAAAAGCTCTCCATACCATGCCTTCAGAAAGTACTCATACACCTTGAACTATTCCACATATTGTTGTGTTACAGCCTGAATTCAACATTGATTAAATATATGTTTGTGCCACACAATATCCACATAATGACAAGGTGAAAACTTGTTTTGAGACATTTTTACTACTGTATTGGAAAGACAGACATATCTCGTTTACATAAGTATTTACAACCCTGAGTTGATACGTGCTGGAATCACCTTTCTGGGTAAGTCTCTAAGAGCTACGCACACCTGGATTTAACAATATTTTCACATTATTATTTGTTGTATTCTTCAAGCTGTGCCAAGTTGGTTGGAGATCATTGCTAGACAGCCATTTCTAAGTCTTGCTGTAGATATTCTAGCCAATTTAAGTTAAAATTGTAACTAGGCCACTCAGGAACATTCAATGTCGTCTCGGTAAGCAACTCCAGTGTATATTTGGCCTTGTGTTTTAGGTTATTGTCCTGCTGAAAGGTGAATTAATCTCCCAGTGTCTTATGGAAAGCAGACTGAAAGCAGGTTTCCCTCTAGGATTTCCCCTGTGCTTAGCTCTTTTACGTTTATGTTTATCCTTAAAAAAACTCGAGTCCTTACCGATGACAAGCATATCCATAACATGATGCAGCCACCACCATGCTTGAAAATAGGAGGAGTGGTACTCAGTCATTTGATGTGTTGGATTTTCCCAAAACATAATGCTTTGTATTCAGGACATAATGTGAATTCCTTTGCCACATTTTTTGCAGTTATACTTTAGTACCTTGCTACAAACATGATGCATGTTTTAGAATATTTGTATTCTGTACAGGCTTCCTTCTTTTCAATCTGTAATTTAGGTTAGTATTGTGGAGTAACTGCAATGTTCTTGATTTATCTTCCGTTTTATCCTGTTACAGCCATTAAACTCTGTAAAAAGTCACCATTGGCCTCATGGTGAAATCCCTGAGCAGTTTCTTTCCTCTCCGGCAACTGAGTGAGGAAGGACACCTGTATCTTTTGTATTGACTGGGTGTATTGATACACCATCCAAAGTGTAATTAATAACTTCACCATGCTCAACGAGATGTTCAATGTCTGTTTTTTTTACCTATCTACCAATAGGTGCCCTTCTTTGCGAGGCCTTGGAAAACCTCCCTGGTCTTTGTGGATGACTGCTCGACTGAAGGATCTTACAGATAAGTGTTTGTGTGGGGTAGAGAGATGAGGTAGTCATTCAAAATCATTCAACTTACGTGACTTGTTAAACACATTTGTACTCCTGAACTTATTTAGTCTTGCCATATCAAAGGGGTTGAATACTTATTGACTCAAAACATTTCAGCTTTTCGTTTTTAATTAATTTCTGTAAAACACGCAATAAACGTCATTCCACTTTGGCATTACGGGGTATTGGTGTGTAGGCCAGAGACACGACATCAGAATTTAATCCATTTTAAATTCAGACTGTAACCTAACATGGTCAAGGTAAAGAGGTGTATAGCCTACACTCTCTTTCCAACGAATGCTCCAAGGACATACAGGATTGAAATGAAAGTTTCACCAAGGCAGCTCATACAGGCTCAGGTCTAACAGGCTCTAGTTTTGTCGCACCTGGACTACTGTTCAGTCGTGTAGCCAGGTGCTTAGAAGGACTTGGGAAAATTTAAATTGGCTCAGAACAGGGTAGCACGGCTGGCCCTTGGATGTATACAGAGAGCTAATATTAATAATATGTCAATCTCCCATGGCTCAAAGTGGAGGAGAGATTGACTTCATCACTACTTGTATTTGTGAGAGGTGTTTGACAGCAAAGAGCTGTCCATTTAAATGACTAACACACAGCTAGGACACCCATGCATACCCCATAAGACATGTCACCAGAGGTCTCTTCACAGAACAGACTATGGGAGGTGCACAGTACTACATAGAGCCATGACTACATGAAACCTCTATTCCACATCAGGTATGTAATGCAAGCAGGAGAATCATATTTAAAAAACAGATAAATATACATACACCTTATGGAAGAGTGGGGACTGTGAAGCAACACAAACATAGGCACAGACACATGCACACACACACACACACACACACACACACACACACACACACACACACACACACACACACACACACACACACACACACACACACACACACACACACACACACACACACACACACACACACACGATAACATACACACTATGCACACACATACATATGGATTTTGTGTTGTAGATATGTGGTAGTGGGGTAGGTGCCCGAGGGCACATATTTGGTGTGTTGTGAAATCTGTTATGAATGTATTATAATGATTTTAAAATTGTATAACTATCTTAATTTTGCCGGACCCCTGGAAGAGTATCTGCTGCCTTGTCAAGAACTAATGGGGATCCATAATAAACCCCAGGAAGAGTAGCTGCTGCCTGTGCAGGAACTAATGGGGATCCATAATAAACCCCAGGAAGAGTAGCTGCTGCCTTGGCAGGAACTAATGGGGATCCTTGATAAACCCCAGGAAGAGTAGCTGCTGCCTGTGCAGGAGCTAATGGAGATCCATAATAAACCCCAGGAAGAGTAGCTGCTGCCTTGTCAAGAACTAATGGGGATCCATAACAAACCCCAGGATGAGTAGCTGCTGCCTTGGCATGAACTAATGGGGATCCATAATAAACCCCAGGAAGAGTAGCTGCTGCCTTGGCAGGAACTAATGGGGATCCATAATAAATCCCAGGAAGAGTAGCTGCTGCCTTGGCAGGAACTAATGGGGATCCATAATAAACACCAGGAAGAGTAGCTGCTGCCTTGGCAGGAACTAATGGGGATCCATCATAAACTCCAGGAAGAGTAGCTGCTGCCTTGGCAGGAAATAATGGGGATCCACTATAAACCCCAGGAAGAGTAGCTGCTGCCTTGGCAGGAACTAATGGTGATCCATAACAAACCCCAGGATGAGTAGCTGCTGCCTCAACAGGAACTAATGGTGATCCATAACAAACCCCAGGATGAGTAGCTGCTGCCTCGACAGGAACTAATGGTGATCCATAACAAACCCCAGGGAGAGTAGCTGCTGCCTCGACAGGAACTAATGGGGATCCATAATAAACCCCAGGGAGAGTAGCTGCTGCCTCGACAGGAACTGATGCTCATCCATAATAAACCCCAGGGAGAGTAGCTGCTGTCGACAGGAACTAATGGGGATCCATAATAAACACCAGGAAGAGTAGCTGCTGCCTCGACAGGAACTGATGCTCATCCATAATAAACCCCAGGAAGAGTAGCTGCTGTCTTGGCAGTAACTAATGGGGATCCTTAATAAACACCAGGAAGAGTAGCTGCTGTCTTGGCAGGAACTAATGGGGATCCACTATAAACCCCAGGAAGAGTAGCTGCTGCCTCGACAGGAACTAGTGGGGATCCATAATAAACACCAGGAAGAGTAGCTGCTGCCTCGACAGGAACTAGTGGTGATCCATAATAAACACCAGGAAGAGTAGCTGCTGCCTCGACAGGAACTAGTGGGGATCCATAATAAACCCCAGGAAGAGTAGCTGCTGCCTTGTCAAGAACTAATGGGGATCCATAACAAACCCCAGGATGAGTAGCTGCTGCCTTGGCATGAACTAATGGGGATCCATAATAAACCCCAGGAAGAGTAGCTGCTGCCTTGGCAGGAACTAATGGGGATCCATAATAAATCCCAGGAAGAGTAGCTGCTGCCTTGGCAGGAACTAATGGGGATCCATAATAAACACCAGGAAGAGTAGCTGCTGCCTTGGCAGGAACTAATGGGGATCCATAATAAACTCCAGGAAGAGTAGCTGCTGCCTTGGCAGGAAATAATGGGGATCCACTATAAACCCCAGGAAGAGTAGCTGCTGCCTTGGTAGGAACTAATGGTGATCCATAACAAACCCCAGGATGAGTAGCTGCTGCCTCAACAGGAACTAATGGTGATCCATAACAAACCCCAGGATGAGTAGCTGCTGCCTCGACAGGAACTAATGGTGATCCATAACAAACCCCAGGGAGAGTAGCTGCTGCCTCGACAGGAACTAATGGGGATCCATAATAAACCCCAGGGAGAGTAGCTGCTGCCTCGACAGGAACTGATGCTCATCCATAATAAACCCCAGGGAGAGTAGCTGCTGTCGACAGGAACTAATGGGGATCCATAATAAACACCAGGAAGAGTAGCTGCTGCCTCGACAGGAACTGATGCTCATCCATAATAAACCCCAGGAAGAGTAGCTGCTGTCTTGGCAGTAACTAATG
>NC_074694.1:1814049-1951549 GCF_029448725.1 Salvelinus fontinalis
ACCTGCCCGCTTGACCCTATCCCCTCCTCTCTTCTCCAGACCATTTCCGGAGACCTTCTCCCTTACCTCACCTCGCTCATCAACTCATCCCTGACCGCTGGCTACGTCCCTTCCGTCTTCAAGAGAGCGAGAGTTGCACCCCTTCTGAAAAAACCTACACTCGATCCCTCCGATGTCAACAACTACAGACCAGTATCCCTTCTTTCTTTTCTCTCCAAAACTCTTGAACGTGCCGTCCTTGGCCAGCTCTCCTGCTATCTCTCTCAGAATGACCTTCTTGATCCAAATCAGTCAGGTTTCAAGACTAGTCACTCAACTGAGACTGCTCTTCTCTGTATCACGGAGGCGCTCCGCACTGCTAAAGCTAACTCTCTTTCCTCTGCTCTCATCCTTCTAGACCTATCGGCTGCCTTCGATACTGTGAACCATCAGATCCTCCTCTCCACCCTCTCCGAGTTGGGCATCTCCGGCGCGGCCCACGCTTGGATTGCGTCCTACCTGACAGGTCGCTCCTACCAGGTGGCGTGGCGAGAATCTGTCTCCTCACCACGCGCTCTCACCACTGGTGTCCCCCAGGGCTCTGTTCTAGGCCCTCTCCTATTCTCGCTATACACCAAGTCACTTGGCTCTGTCATAACCTCACATGGTCTCTCCTATCATTGCTATGCAGACGACACACAACTAATCTTCTCCTTTCCCCCTTCTGATGACCAGGTGGCGAATCGCATCTCTGCATGTCTGGCAGACATATCAGTGTGGATGACGGATCACCACCTCAAGCTGAACCTCGGCAAGACGGAGCTGCTCTTCCTCCCGGGGAAGGACTGCCCGTTCCATGATCTCGCCATCACGGTTGACAACTCCATTGTGTCCTCCTCCCAGAGCGCTAAGAACCTTGGCGTGATCCTGGACAACACCCTGTCGTTCTCAACTAACATCAAGGCGGTGGCCCGTTCCTGTAGGTTCATGCTCTACAACATCCGCAGAGTACGACCCTGCCTCACACAGGAAGCGGCGCAGGTCCTAATCCAGGCACTTGTCATCTCCCGTCTGGATTACTGCAACTCGCTGTTGGCTGGGCTCCCTGCCTGTGCCATCAAACCCCTACAACTCATCCAGAACGCCGCAGCCCGTCTGGTGTTCAACCTTCCCAAGTTCTCTCACGTCACCCCGCTCCTCCGCTCTCTCCACTGGCTTCCAGTTGAAGCTCGCATCCGCTACAAGACCATGGTGCTTGCCTACGGAGCTGTGAGGGGAACGGCACCTCAGTACCTTCAGGCTCTGATCAGGCCCTACACCCAAACAAGGGCACTGCGTTCATCCACCTCTGGCCTGCTCGCCTCCCTACCACTGAGGAAGTACAGTTCCCGCTCAGCCCAATCAAAACTGTTCGCTGCTCTGGCACCCCAATGGTGGAACAAACTCCCTCACGACGCCAGGACAGCGGAGTCAATCACCACCTTCCGGAGACACCTGAAACCCCACCTCTTCAAGGAATACCTAGGATAGGATAAAGCAATCCTTCTGCCCCCCCCCCCCCCTTAAAAGATGTAGATGCACTATTGTAAAGTGGCTGTTCCACTGGATGTCATTAGGTGAATGCACCAATTTGTAAGTCGCTCTGGATAAGAGCGTCTGCTAAATGACTTAAATGTAAATGTAATCATGGTCCCTATCCCCTCCATCTAGACTACATCATGGTCCCTATCCCCTATCCCCTCCATCTAGACTACATCATGGTCCCTATCCCCTCTATCTAGACTACATCATGGTCCCTATCCCCTATCCCCTCCATCTAGACTACACCATGGTCCCTATCCCCTATCCCCTCCATCTAGACTACACCATGGTCCCTATCCCCTCCATCTAGACTACAACATGGTCCCTATCCCCTCCATCTAGACAACACCATGGTCCCTATCCCCTCCATCTAGACTACATCATGGTCCCTATCCCCTATCCCCTCCATCTAGACTACATCATGGTCCCTATCCCCTATCCCCTCCATCTAGACTACATCATGGTCCCTATCCCCTATCCCCTCCATCTAGACTACATCATGGTCCCTATCCCCTCCATCTAGACTACATCATGGTCCCTATCCCCTATCCCCTCCATCTAGACTACATCATGGTCCCTATCCCCTCCATCTAGACAACACCATGGTCCCTATCCCCTCCATCTAGACTACATCATGGTCCCTATCCCCTATCCCCTCCATCTAGACTACATCATGGTCCCTATCCCCTCCATCTAGACTACATCATGGACCCTATCCCCTCCATCTAGACTACATCATGGTCCCTATCCCCTATCCCCTCCATCTAGACTACATCATGGTCTCTATCCCCTCCATCTAGACTACATCATGGTCCCTATCCCCTCCATCTAGACTACATCATGGTCCCTATCCCCTATCCCCTCCATCTAGACTACATCATGGTCCCTATCCCCTATCCCCTCCATCTAGACTACATCATGGTCCCTATCCCCTCCATCTAGACTACATCATGGTCCCTATCCCCTATCCCCTCCATCTAGACTACATCATGGTCCCTATCCCCTCCATCTAGACTACATCATGGTCCCTATCCCCTCCATCTAGACTACATCATGGTCCCTATCCCCTCCATCTAGACTACACCATGGTCCCTATCCCCTCCATCTAGACTACATCATGGTCCCTATCCCCTCCATCTAGACTACATCATGGTCCCTATCCCCTCCATCTAGACTACATCATGGTCCCTATCCCCTCCATCTAGACTACATCATGGTCCCTATCCCCTCCATCTAGACTACATCATGGTCCCTATCCCCTCCATCTAGACTACATCATGGTCCCTATCCCCTCCATCTAGACTACATCATGGTCCCTATCCCCTCCATCTAGACTACACCATGGTCCCTATCCCCTCCATCTAGACTACATCATGGTCCCTATCCCCTCCATCTAGACTACATCATGGTCCCTATCCCCTCCATCTAGACTACATCATGGTCCCTATCCCCTATCCCCTCTATCTAGACTACATCATGGTCCCTATCCCCTCCATCTAGACTACATCATGGTCCCTATCCCCTCCATCTAGACTACATCATGGTCCCTATCCCCTCCATCTAGACTACATCATGGTCCCTATCCCCTATCCCCTCCATCTAGACTACATCATGGTCCCTATCCCCTCCATCTAGACTACATCATGGTCCCTATCCCCTCCATCTGGACTACATCATGGTCCCTATCCCCTCCATCTAGACTACATCATGGTCCCTGTCCCCTCCATCTACACTACATCATGGTCCCTATCCCCTCCATCTAGACTACATCATGGTCCCTATCCCCTCCATCTAGACTACATCATGGTCCCTATCCCCTCCATCTAGACTACATCATGGTCCCTATCCCCTCCATCTAGACTACATCATGGTCCCTATCCCCTATCCCCTCCATCTAGACTACATCATGGTCCCTATCCCCTCCATCTAGACTACATCATGGTCCCTATCCCCTCCATCTAGACTACATCATGGTCCCTATCCCCTCCATCTAGACTACATCATGGTCCCTATCCCCTCCATCTAGACTACATCATGGTCCCTATCCCCTCCATCTAGACTACATCATGGTCCCTATCCCCTCCATCTAGACTACATCATGGTCCCTATCCCCTCCATCTAGACTACATCATGGTCCCTATCCCCTCCATCTAGACTACATCATGGTCCCTATCCCCTCCATCTAGACTACATCATGGTCCCTATCCCCTCCATCTAGACTACATCATGGTCCCTGTCCCCTCCATCTAGACTACATCATGGTCCCTATCCCCTCCATCTAGACTACATCATGGTCCCTATCCCCTCCATCTAGACTACATCATGGTCCCTATCCCCTCCATCTAGACTACATCATGGTCCCTATCCCCTCCATCTAGACTACATCATGGTCCCTATCCCCTCCATCTAGACTACATCATGGTCCCTATCCCCTCCATCTAGACTACATCATGGTCCCTATCCCCTCCATCTAGACTACATCATGGTCCCTATCCCCTCCATCTAGACTACATCATGGTCCCTATCCCCTCCATCTAGACTACATCATGGTCCCTATCCCCTCCATCTAGACTACATCATGGTCCCTATCCCCTCCATCTAGACTACATCATGGTCCCTATCCCCTCCATCTAGACTACATCATGGTCCCTATCCCCTCCATCTAGACTACATCATGGTCCCTATCCCCTCCATCTAGACTACATCATGGTCCCTATCCCCTCCATCTAGACTACATCATGGTCCCTATCCCCTCCATCTAGACTACATCATGGTCCCTATCCCCTCCATCTGGACTACATCATGGTCCCTATCCCCTATCCCCTCCATCTAGACTACATCATGGTCCCTATCCCCTCCATCTAGACTACATCATGGTCCCTATCCCCTCCATCTAGACTACATCATGGTCCCTATCCCCTCCATCTAGACTACATCATGGTCCCTATCCCCTCCATCTAGACTACATCATGGTCCCTATCCCCTCCATCTAGACTACATCATGGTCCCTATCCCCTATCCCCTCCATCTAGACTACATCATGGTCCCTATCCCCTATCCCCTCCATCTAGACTACATCATGGTCCCTATCCCCTATCCCCTCCATATAGACTACATCATGGTCCCTATCCCCTCCATCTAGACTACATCATGGTCCCTATCCCCTCCATCTAGACTACATCATGGTCCCTATCCCCTATCCCCTCCATCTAGACTACATCATGGTCCCTATCCCCTATCCCCTCCATCTAGACTACATCATGGTCCCTATCCCCTATCCCCTCCATATAGACTACATCATGGTCCCTATCCCCTCCATCTAGACTACATCATGGTCCCTATCCCCTCCATCTAGACTACATCATGGTCCCTATCCCCTATATCTAGACTACATCATGATCCCTATCCCCTCCATCTAGACTACATCATGGTCCCTATCCCCTCCATCTAGACTACATCATGGTCCCTATCCCCTCCATCTAGACTACATCATGGTCCCTATCCCCTCCATCTAGACTACATCATGGTCCCTATCCCCTCCATCTAGACTACATCATGGTCCCTATCCCCTCCATCTAGACTACATCATGGTCCCTATCCCCTCCATCTAGACAACACCATGGTCCCTATCCCCTCCATCTAGACAACACCATGGTCCCTATCCCCTATCCCCTATATCTAGACTACATCATGGTCCCTATCCCCTCCATCTAGACTACATCATGGTCCCTATCCCCTCCATCTAGACTACACCATGGTCCCTATCCCCTCCATCTAGAATACATCATGGTCCCTATCCCCTATCCCCTCCATCTAGACTACATCATGGTCCCTATCCCCTATCCCCTCCATCTAGACTACATCATGGTCCCTATCCCCTCCATCTAGACTACATCATGGTCCCTATCCCCTCCATCTAGACTACATCATGGTCCCTATCCCCTATCCCCTCCATCTAGACTACATCATGGTCCCTATCCCCTCCATCTAGACTACATCATGGTCCCTATCCCCTCCATCTAGACTACATCATGGTCCCTATCCCCTCTATCTAGACTACATCATGGTCCCTATCCCCTCCATCTAGACTACATCATGGTCCCTATCCCCTCTATCTAGACTACATCATGGTCCCTATCCCCTCCATCTAGACTACATCATGGTCCCTATCCCCTATCCCCTCCATCTATACTACATCATGGTCCCTATCCCCTCCATCTAGACTACATCATGGTCCCTATCCCCTCCATCTAGACTACATCATGGTCCCTATCCCCTATCCCCTCCATCTAGACTACATCATGGTCCCTATCCCCTCCATCTAGACTACATCATGGTCCCTATCCCCTATCCCCTCCATCTAGACTACATCATGGTCCCTATCCCCTCCATCTAGACTACATCATGGTCCCTATCCCCTCCATCTAGACTACATCATGGTCCCTATCCCCTATCCCCTCCATCTAGACTACATCATGGTCCCTATCCCCTCCATCTAGACTACATCATGGTCCCTATCCCCTCCATCTAGACTACATCATGGTCCCTATCCCCTCCATCTAGACTACATCATGGTCCCTATCCCCTCCATCTAGACTACACCATGGTCCCTATCCCCTCCATCTAGACTACATCATGGTCCCTATCCCCTCCATCTAGACTACATCATGGTCCCTATCCCCTCCATCTAGACTACATCATGGTCCCTATCCCCTCCATCTAGACTACATCATGGTCCTTATCCCCTCCATCTAGACTACACCATGGTCCCTATCCCCTATCCCCTCCATCTAGACTACATCATGGTCCCTATCCCCTCCATCTAGACTACATCATGGTCCATATCCCCTCCATCTAGACTACATCATGGTCCCTATCCCCTCCATCTAGACTACATCATGGTCCCTATCCCCTATCCCCTCCATCTAGACTACATCATGGTCCCTATCCCCTCCATCTAGACTACATCATGGTCCCTATCCCCTCCATCTAGACTACACCATGGTCCCTATCCCCTCCATCTAGAATACATCATGGTCCCTATCCCCTATCCCCTCCATCTAGACTACATCATGGTCCCTATCCCCTATCCCCTCCATCTAGACTACATCATGGTCCCTATCCCCTCCATCTAGACTACATCATGGTCCCTATCCCCTCCATCTAGACTACACCATGGTCCCTATCCCCTCCATCTAGACTACATCATGGTCCCTATCCCCTATCCCCTCCATCTAGACTACATCATGGTCCCTATCCCCTATCCCCTCCATCTAGACTACATCATGGTCCCTATCCCCTCTATCTAGACTACACCATGGTCCCTATCCCCTCCATCTAGACTACATCATGGTCCCTATCCCCTACATCTAGACTACATCATGGTCCCTATCCCCTATCCCCTCCATCTAGACTACACCATGGTCCCTATCCCCTCCATCTAGACTACACCATGGTCCCTATCCCCTCCATCTAGACTACATCATGGTCCCTATCCCCTCCATCTAGACTACACC
Organism: Salvelinus fontinalis; assembly: GCF_029448725.1. NCBI lineage: Eukaryota > Metazoa > Chordata > Actinopteri > Salmoniformes > Salmonidae > Salvelinus > Salvelinus fontinalis. Next base: position 1,821,126 of record NC_074694.1, read on the forward strand.
ATGGTCCCTATCCCCTATATCTAGACTACATCATGGTCCCTATCCCCTCCATCTAGACTACACCATGGTCCCTATCCCCTCCATCTAGACTACATCATGGTCCCTATCCCCTATCCCCTCCATCTAGACTACATCATGGTCCCTATCCCCTCCATCTAGACTACACCATGGTCCCTATCCCCTCCATCTAGACTACATCATGGTCCATATCCCCTCCATCTAGACTACATCATGGTCCCTATCCCCTCCATCTAGACTACATCATGGTCCCTACCCCTCCATCTAGACTACACCATGGTCCCTATCCCCTCCATCTAGACTACATCATGGTCCCTATCCCCTCCATCTAGACTACATCATGGTCCCTATCCCCTCCATCTAGACTACATCATGGTCCCTATCCCCTCCATCTAGACTACACCATGGTCCCTATCCCCTATCCCCTCCATCTAGACTACATCATGGTCCCTATCCCCTCCATCTAGACTACATCATGGTCCCTATCCCCTCCATCTAGACTACACCATGGTCCCTATCCCCTATCCCCTCCATCTAGACTACACCATGGTCCCTATCCCCTCCATCTAGACTACACCATGGTCCCTATCCCCTCCATCTAGACTACATCATGGTCCCTATCCCCTCCATCTAGACTACATCATGGTCCATATCCCCTCCATCTAGAATACACCATGGTCCCTATCCCCTCCATCTAGACTACATCATGGTCCCTATCCCCTCCATCTAGACTACATCATGGTCCATATCCCCTATCCCCTCCATCTAGACTACATCATGGTCCCTATCCCCTCCATCTAGACTACATCATGGTCCCTATCCCCTATCCCCTCCATCTAGACTACACCATGGTCCCTATCCCCTCCATCTAGACTACATCATGGTCCCTATCCCCTCCATCTAGACTACATCATGGTCCCTATCCCCTCCATCTAGACTACATCATGGTCCCTATCCCCTCCATCTAGACTACATCATGGTCCCTATCCCCTATCCCCTCCATCTAGACTACATCATGGTCCCTATCCCCTATCCCCTCCATCTAGACTACATCATGGTCCCTATCCCCTCCATCTAGACTACATCATGGTCCCTATCCCGTCCATCTAGACTACATCATGGTCCCTATCCCCTCCATCTAGACTACATCATGGTCCCTATCCCCTCCATCTAGACTACATCATGGTCCCTATCCCCTCCATCTAGACTACATCATGGTCCCTATCCCCTCCATCTAGACTACATCATGGTCCCTATCCCCTCCATCTAGACTACATCATGGTCCCTATCCCCTCCATCTAGACTACATCATGGTCCCTATCCCCTCCATCTAGACTACATCATGGTCCCTATCCCCTCCATCTAGACTACATCATGGTCCCTATCCCCTCCATCTAGACTACATCATGGTCCCTATCCCCTCCATATAGACTACACCATGGTCCCTATCCCCTCCATCTAGACTACATCATGGTCCCTATCCCCTCCATCTAGACTACATCATGGTCCCTATCCCCTCCATCTAGACTACATCATGGTCCCTATCCCCTCCATCTAGACTACATCATGGTCCCTATCCCCTTCATCTAGACTACATCATGGTCCCTATCCCCTCCATCTAGACTACATCATGGTCCCTATCCCCTCCATCTAGACTACATCATGGTCCCTATCCCCTCCATCTAGACTACATCATGGTCCCTATCCCCTATCCCCTCCATCTAGACTACATCATGGTCCCTATCCCCATCCCCTCCATCTAGACTACATCATGGTCCCTATCCCCTATCCCCTCCATCTAGACTACATCATGGTCCCTATCCCCATCCCCTCCATCTAGACTACATCATGGTCCCTATCCCCTCCATCTAGACTACATCATGGTCCCTATCCCCTCCATCTAGACTACATCATGGTCCCTATCCCCTCCATCTAGACTACACCATGGTCCCTATCCCCTCCATCTAGACTACATCATGGTCCCTATCCCCTATCCCCTCCATCTAGACTACACCATGGTCCCTATCCCCTCCATCTAGACTACATCATGGTCCCTATCCCCTCCATCTAGACTACACCATGGTCCCTATCCCCTCCATCTAGACTACATCATGGTCCCTATCCCCTCCATCTAGACTACATCATGGTCCCTATCCCCTCCATCTAGACTACATCATGGTCCCTATCCCCTATCCCCTCCATCTAGACTACACCATGGTCCCTATCCCCTCCATCTAGACTACATCATGGTCCCTATCCCCTCCATCTAGACTACATCATGGTCCCTATCCCCTCCATCTAGACTACATCATGGTCCCTATCCCCTATCCCCTCCATCTAGACTACATCATGGTCCCTATCCCCTATCCCCTCCATCTAGACTACATCATGGTCTCTATCCCCTCCATCTAGACTACATCATGGTCCCTATCCCCTCCATCTAGACTACATCATGGTCCCTATCCCCTCCATCTACACTACATCATGGTCCCTATCCCCTATCCCCTCCATCTAGACTACATCATGGTCCCTATCCCCTCCATCTAGACTACATCATGGTCCCTATCCCCTATCCCCTCCATCTAGACTACATCATGGTCCCTATCCCCTCCATCTAGACTACATCATGGTCCCTATCCCCTCCATCTAGACTACATCATGGTCCCTATCCCCTATCCCCTCCATCTAGACTACATCATGGTCCCTATCCCCTCCATCTAGACTACATCATGGTCCCTATCCCCTCCATCTAGACTACATCATGGTCCCTATCCCCTCCATCTAGACTACATCATGGTCCCTATCCCCTCCATCTAGACTACACCATGGTCCCTATCCCCTCCATCTAGACTACATCATGGTCCCTATCCCCTCCATCTAGACTACATCATGGTCCATATCCCCTCCATCTAGACTACATCATGGTCCCTATCCCCTCCATCTAGACTACATCATGGTCCCTATCCCCTCCATCTAGACTACACCATGGTCCCTATCCCCTATCCCCTCCATCTAGACTACATCATGGTCCCTATCCCCTCCATCTAGACTACATCATGGTCCCTATCCCCTCCATCTAGACTACATCATGGTCCCTATCCCCTCCATCTAGACTACATCATGGTCCCTATCCCCTATCCCCTCCATCTAGACTACATCATGGTCCCTATCCCCTCCATCTAGACTACATCATGGTCCCTATCCCCTCCATCTAGACTACACCATGGTCCCTATCCCCTCCATCTAGACTACATCATGGTCCCTATCCCCTATCCCCTCCATCTAGACTACATCATGGTCCCTTTCCCCTATCCCCTCCATCTAGACTACATCATGGTCCCTATCCCCTCCATCTAGACTACATCATGGTCCCTATCCCCTCCATCTAGACTACACCATGGTCCCTATCCCCTCCATCTAGACTACATCATGGTCCCTATCCCCTATCCCCTCCATCTAGACTACATCATGGTCCCTATCCCCTCCATCTAGACTACACCATGGTCCCTATCCCCTCCATCTAGACTACATCATGGTCCCTATCCCCTCCATCTAGACTACATCATGGTCCCTATCCCCTATCCCCTCCATCTAGACTACATCATGGTCCCTATCCCCTCCATCTAGACTACACCATGGTCCCTATCCCCTCCATCTAGACTACATCATGGTCCCTATCCCCTCCATCTAGACTACACCATGGTCCCTATCCCCTCTATCTAGACTACATCATGGTCCCTATCCCCTCCATCTAGACTACACCATGGTCCCTATCCCCTCCATCTAGACTACATCATGGTCCCTATCCCCTATCCCCTCCATCTAGACTACATCATGGTCCCTATCCCCTCCATCTAGACTACACCATGGTCCCTATCCCCTCCATCTAGACTACATCATGGTCCCTATCCCCTCCATCTAGACTACATCATGGTCCCTATCCCCTCCATCTAGACTACATCATGGTCCCTATCCCCTCCATCTAGACTACACCATGGTCCCTATCCCCTCCATCTAGACTACATCATGGTCCCTATCCCCTCCATCTAGACTACATCATGGTCCCTATCCCCTCCATCTAGACTACATCATGGTCCCTATCCCCTCCATCTAGACTACACCATGGTCCCTATCCCCTATCCCCTCCATCTAGACTACATCATGGTCCCTATCCCCTCCATCTAGACTACATCATGGTCCCTATCCCCTCCATCTAGACTACACCATGGTCCCTATCCCCTATCCCCTCCATCTAGACTACACCATGGTCCCTATCCCCTCCATCTAGACTACATCATGGTCCCTATCCCCTCCATCTAGACTACATCATGGTCCCTATCCCCTCCATCTAGACTACATCATGGTCCCTATCCCCTCCATCTAGACTACACCATGGTCCCTATCCCCTCCATCTAGACTACATCATGGTCCCTATCCCCTCCATCTAGACTACATCATGGTCCATATCCCCTATCCCCTCCATCTAGACTACATCATGGTCCCTATCCCCTCCATCTAGACTACATCATGGTCCCTATCCCCTATCCCCTCCATCTAGACTACACCATGGTCCCTATCCCCTCCATCTAGACTACATCATGGTCCCTATCCCCTCCATCTAGACTACATCATGGTCCCTATCCCCTCCATCTAGACTACATCATGGTCCCTATCCCCTCCATCTAGACTACATCATGGTCCCTATCCCCTATCCCCTCCATCTAGACTACATCATGGTCCCTATCCCCTATCCCCTCCATCTAGACTACATCATGGTCCCTATCCCCTCCATCTAGACTACATCATGGTCCCTATCCCCTCCATCTAGACTACATCATGGTCCCTATCCCCTCCATCTAGACTACATCATGGTCCCTATCCCCTCCATCTAGACTACATCATGGTCCCTATCCCCTCCATCTAGACTACATCATGGTCCCTATCCCCTCCATCTAGACTACATCATGGTCCCTATCCCCTCCATCTAGACTACATCATGGTCCCTATCCCCTCCATCTAGACTACATCATGGTCCCTATCCCCTCCATCTAGACTACATCATGGTCCCTATCCCCTATCCCCTCCATATAGACTACACCATGGTCCCTATCCCCTATCCCCTCCATCTAGACTACATCATGGTCCCTATCCCCTCCATCTAGACTACATCATGGTCCCTATCCCCTATCCCCTCCATCTAGACTACATCATGGTCCCTATCCCCTCCATCTAGACTACATCATGGTCCCTATCCCCTCCATCTAGACTACATCATGGTCCCTATCCCCTCCATCTAGACTACATCATGGTCCCTATCCCCTCCATCTAGACTACATCATGGTCCCTATCCCCTCCATCTAGACTACATCATGGTCCCTATCCCCTCCATCTAGACTACATCATGGTCCCTATCCCCTATCCCCTCCATCTAGACTACATCATGGTCCCTATCCCCATCCCCTCCATCTAGACTACATCATGGTCCCTATCCCCTATCCCCTCCATCTAGACTACATCATGGTCCCTATCCCCATCCCCTCCATCTAGACTACATCATGGTCCCTATCCCCTCCATCTAGACTACATCATGGTCCCTATCCCCTATCCCCTCCATCTAGACTACATCATGGTCCCTATCCCCTCCATCTAGACTACACCATGGTCCCTATCCCCTCCATCTAGACTACATCATGGTCCCTATCCCCTATCCCCTCCATCTAGACTACACCATGGTCCCTATCCCCTCCATCTAGACTACATCATGGTCCCTATCCCCTCCATCTAGACTACACCATGGTCCCTATCCCCTCCATCTAGACTACATCATGGTCCCTATCCCCTCCATCTAGACTACATCATGGTCCCTATCCCCTCCATCTAGACTACATCATGGTCCCTATCCCCTATCCCCTCCATCTAGACTACACCATGGTCCCTATCCCCTCCATCTAGACTACATCATGGTCCCTATCCCCTCCATCTAGACTACATCATGGTCCCTATCCCCTCCATCTAGACTACATCATGGTCCCTATCCCCTATCCCCTCCATCTAGACTACATCATGGTCCCTATCCCCTCCATCTAGACTACATCATGGTCCCTATCCCCTCCATCTAGACTACATCATGGTCCCTATCCCCTCCATCTAGACTACATCATGGTCCCTATCCCCTATCCCCTCCATCTAGACTACATCATGGTCCCTATCCCCTCCATCTAGACTACATCATGGTCCCTATCCCCTCCATCTAGACTACACCATGGTCCCTATCCCCTATCCCCTCCATCTAGACTACATCATGGTCCCTATCCCCTCCATCTAGACTACATCATGGTCCCTATCCCCTCCATCTAGACTACATCATGGTCCCTATCCCCTATCCCCTCCATCTAGACTACATCATGGTCCCTATCCCCTCTATCTAGACTACATCATGGTCCCTATCCCCTCCATCTAGACTACATCATGGTCCCTATCCCCTATCCCCTCCATCTATACTACATCATGGTCCCTATCCCCTCCATCTAGACTACATCATGGTCCCTATCCCCTCCATCTAGACTACATCATGGTCCCTATCCCCTATCCCCTCCATCTAGACTACATCATGGTCCATATCCCCTATCCCCTCCATCTAGACTACATCATGGTCCCTATCCCCTATATCTAGACTACACCATGGTCCCTATCCCCTCCATCTAGACTACACCATGGTCCCTATCCCCTCCATCTAGACTACATCATGGTCCATATCCCCTCCATCTAGACTACATCATGGTCCCTATCCCCTCCATCTAGACTACATCATGGTCCCTATCCCCTCCATCTAGACTACATCATGGTCCCTATCCCCTATCCCCTCCATCTAGACTACATCATGGTCCCTATCCCCTCCATCTAGACTACATCATGGTCCCTATCCCCTCCATCTAGACTACACCATGGTCCCTATCCCCTCCATCTAGACTGCATCATGGTCCCTATCCCCTCCATCTAGACTACATCATGGTCCCTATCCCCTATCCCCTCCATCTAGACTACATCATGGTCCCTATCCCCTCCATCTAGACTACATCATGGTCCCTGTCCCCTCCATCTGGACTACATCATGGTCCCTATCCCCTCCATCTAGACTACACCATGGTCCCTATCCCCTCCATCTAGACTACACCATGGTCCCTATCCCCTCCATCTAGACTACATCATGGTCCATATCCCCTATCCCCTCCATCTAGACTACATCATGGTCCCTATCCCCTCCATCTAGACTACATCATGGTCCCTATCCCCTCCATCTAGACTACATCATGGTCCCTATCCCCTATCTCCTCCATCTAGACTACATCATGGTCCCTATCCCCTCCATCTAGACTACACCATGGTCCCTATCCCCTCCATCTAGACTACATCATGGTCCCTATCCCCTCCATCTAGACTACACCATGGTCCCTATCCCCTCCATCTAGACTACATCATGGTCCCTATCCCCTCCATCTAGACTACATCATGGTCCCTATCCCCTCCATCTAGACTACATCATGGTCCCTATCCCCTCCATCTAGACTACATCATGGTCCCTATCCCCTCCATCTAGACTACATCATGGTCCCTATCCCCTCCATCTAGACTACACCATGGTCCCTATCCCCTCCATCTAGACTACATCATGGTCCCTATCCCCTCCATCTAGACTACATCATGGTCCCTATCCCCTCCATCTAGACTACACCATGGTCCCTATCCCCTATCCCCTCCATCTAGACTACACCATGGTCCCTATCCCCTCCATCTAGAATACACCATGGTCCCTATCCCCTCCATCTAGACTACACCATGGTCCCTATCCCCTCCATCTAGACTACATCATGGTCCCTATCCCCTCCATCTAGACTACATCATGGTCCCTATCCCCTCCATCTAGACTACATCATGGTCCATATCCCCTATCCCCTCCATCTAGACTACATCATGGTCCCTATCCCCTATCCCCTCCATCTAGACTACATCATGGTCCCTATCCCCTCCATCTAGACTACATCATGGTCCCTATCCCCTCCATCTAGACTACATCATGGTCCCTATCCCCTCCATCTAGACTACATCATGGTCCCTATCCCCTCCATCTAGACTACATCATGGTCCCTATCCCCTCCATCTAGACTACATCATGGTCCCTATCCCCTATCCCCTCCATCTAGACTACATCATGGTCCCTATCCCCTCCATCTAGACTACATCATGGTCCCTATCCCCTATCCCTCCATCTAGACTACATCATGGTCCCTATCCCCTCCATCTAGACTACACCATGGTCCCTATCCCCTCCATCTAGACTACATCATGGTCCCTATCCCCTCCATCTAGACTACATCATGGTCCCTATCCCCTATCCCCTCCATCTAGACTACACCATGGTCCCTATCCCCTCCATCTAGACTACATCATGGTCCCTATCCCCTCCATCTAGACTACATCATGGTCCCTATCCCCTATCCCCTCCATCTAGACTACATCATGGTCCCTATCCCCTCCATCTAGACTACATCATGGTCCCTATCCCCTCCATCTAGACTACATCATGGTCCCTATCCCCTCCATCTAGACTACATCATGGTCCCTATCCCCTCCATCTAGACTACATCATGGTCCCTATCCCCTATCCCCTCCATCTAGACTACATCATGGTCCCTATCCCCTCCATCTAGACTACATCATGGTCCCTATCCCCTCCATCTAGACTACATCATGGTCCCTATCCCCTCCATCTAGACTACATCATGGTCCCTATCCCCTCCATCTAGACTACATCATGGTCCCTATCCCCTCCATCTAGACTACATCATGGTCCCTATCCCCTCCATCTAGACTACATCATGGTCCCTATCCCCTATCCCCTCCATCTAGACTACATCATGGTCCCTATCCCCTATCCCCTCCATCTAGACTACATCATGGTCCCTATCCCCTCCATCTAGACTACATCATGGTCCCTATCCCCTATCCCCTCCATCTAGACTACATCATGGTCCCTATCCCCTCCATCTAGACTACATCATGGTCCCTATCCCCTCCATCTAGACTACATCATGGTCCCTATCCCCTCCATCTAGACTACATCATGGTCCCTATCCCCTCCATCTAGACTACATCATGGTCCCTATCCCCTCCATCTAGACTACATCATGGTCCCTATCCCCTCCATCTAGACTACATCATGGTCCCTATCCCCTATCCCCTCCATCTAGACTACATCATGGTCCCTATCCCCTCCATCTAGACTACATCATGGTCCCTATCCCATCCCCTCCATCTAGACTACATCATGGTCCCTATCCCCATCCCCTCCATCTAGACTACATCATGGTCCCTATCCCCTCCATCTAGACTACATCATGGTCCCTATCCCCTATCCCCTCCATCTAGACTACACCATGGTCCCTATCCCCTCCATCTAGACTACATCATGGTCCCTATCCCCTCCATCTAGACTACATCATGGTCCCTATCCCCTATCCCCTCCATCTAGACTACATCATGGTCCCTATCCCCTCCATCTAGACTACATCATGGTCCCTATCCCCTCCATCTAGACTACATCATGGTCCCTATCCCCTCCATCTAGACTACATCATGGTCCCTATCCCCTCCATCTAGACTACATCATGGTCCCTATCCCCTCCATCTAGACTACATCATGGTCCCTATCCCCTATCCCCTCCATCTAGACTACACCATGGTCCCTATCCCCTCCATCTAGACTACATCATGGTCCCTATCCCCTCCATCTAGACTACATCATGGTCCCTATCCCCTCCATCTAGACTACATCATGGTCCCTATCCCCCCCTCCATCTAGACTACATCATGGTCCCTATCCCCTCCATCTAGACTACATCATGGTCCCTATCCCCTCCATCTAGACTACATCATGGTCCCTATCCCCTCCATCTAGACTACATCATGGTCCCTATCCCCTATCCCCTCCATCTAGACTACATCATGGTCCCTATCCCCTCCATCTAGACTACATCATGGTCCCTATCCCCTCCATCTAGACTACATCATGGTCCCTATCCCCTATCCCCTCCATCTAGACTACATCATGGTCCCTATCCCCTCCATCTAGACTACATCATGGTCCCTATCCCCTCCATCTAGACTACATCATGGTCCCTATCCCCTATCCCCTCCATCTAGACTACACCATGGTCCCTATCCCCTCCATCTAGACTACATCATGGTCCCTATCCCCTCCATCTAGACTACATCATGGTCCCTATCCCCTCCATCTAGACTACATCATGGTCCCTATCCCCTCCATCTAGACTACATCATGGTCCCTATCCCCTCCATCTAGACTACATCATGGTCCCTATCCCCTCCATCTAGACTACATCATGGTCCCTATCCCCTCCATCTAGACTACATCATGGTCCCTATCCCCTATCCCCTCCATCTAGACTACATCATGGTCCCTATCCCCTCCATCTAGACTACATCATGGTCCCTATCCCCTCCATCTAGACTACATCATGGTCCCTATCCCCTATCCCCTCCATCTAGACTACATCATGGTCCTATCCCCTATCCCCTCCATCTAGACTACATCATGGTCCCTATCCCCTATATCTAGACTACACCATGGTCCCTATCCCCTCCATCTAGACTACACCATGGTCCCTATCCCCTCCATCTAGACTACATCATGGTCCCTATCCCCTCCATCTAGACTACATCATGGTCCCTATCCCCTCCATCTAGACTACATCATGGTCCCTATCCCCTCCATCTAGACTACATCATGGTCCCTATCCCCTATCCCCTCCATCTAGACTACATCATGGTCCCTATCCCCTCCATCTAGACTACATCATGGTCCCTATCCCCTCCATCTAGACTACATCATGGTCCCTATCCCCTCCATCTAGACTACATCATGGTCCCTATCCCCTCCATCTAGACTACATCATGGTCCCTATCCCCTATCCCCTCCATCTAGACTACATCATGGTCCCTATCCCCTCCATCTAGACTACATCATGGTCCCTATCCCCTCCATCTAGACTACATCATGGTCCCTATCCCCTCCATCTAGACTACACCATGGTCCCTATCCCCTCCATCTAGACTACACCATGGTCCCTATCCCCTCCATCTAGACTACATCATGGTCCTATCCCCTATCCCCTCCATCTAGACTACATCATGGTCCCTATCCCCTCCATCTAGACTACATCATGGTCCCTATCCCCTCCATCTAGACTACATCATGGTCCCTATCCCCTATCCCCTCCATCTAGACTACATCATGGTCCCTATCCCCTCCATCTAGACTACATCATGGTCCCTATCCCCTCCATCTAGACTACATCATGGTCCCTATCCCCTCCATCTAGACTACATCATGGTCTCTATCCCCTCCATCTAGACTACATCATGGTCCCTATCCCCTCCATCTAGACTACATCATGGTCCCTATCCCCTCCATCTAGACTACATCATGGTCCCTATCCCCTCCATCTAGACTACATCATGGTCCCTATCCCCTCCATCTAGACTACATCATGGTCCCTATCCCCTCCATCTAGACTACACCATGGTCCCTATCCCCTCCATCTAGACTACATCATGGTCCCTATCCCCTCCATCTAGACTACATCATGGTCCCTATCCCCTCCATCTAGACTACATCATGGTCCCTATCCCCTATCCCCTCCATCTAGACTACACCATGGTCCCTATCCCCTCCATCTAGACTACACCATGGTCCCTATCCCCTCCATCTAGACTACACCATGGTCCCTATCCCCTCCATCTAGACTACATCATGGTCCCTATCCCCTCCATCTAGACTACATCATGGTCCCTATCCCCTCCATCTAGACTACATCATGGTCCTATCCCCTATCCCCTCCATCTAGACTACATCATGGTCCCTATCCCCTATCCCCTCCATCTAGACTACATCATGGTCCCTATCCCCTCCATCTAGACTACATCATGGTCCCTATCCCCTCCATCTAGACTACATCATGGTCCCTATCCCCTCCATCTAGACTACATCATGGTCCATATCCCCTATCCCCTCCATCTAGACTACATCATGGTCCCTATCCCCTCCATCTAGACTACATCATGGTCCCTATCCCCTATCCCCTCCATCTAGACTACATCATGGTCCCTATCCCCTCCATCTAGACTACATCATGGTCCCTATCCCCTCCATCTAGACTACACCATGGTCCCTATCCCCTCCATCTAGACTACATCATGGTCCCTATCCCCTCCATCTAGACTACATCATGGTCCCTATCCCCTATCCCCTCCATCTAGACTACACCATGGTCCCTATCCCCTCCATCTAGACTACATCATGGTCCCTATCCCCTCCATCTAGACTACATCATGGTCCCTATCCCCTATCCCCTCCATCTAGACTACATCATGGTCCCTATCCCCTCCATCTAGACTACATCATGGTCCCTATCCCCTCCATCTAGACTACATCATGGTCCCTATCCCCTCCATCTAGACTACATCATGGTCCCTATCCCCTCCATCTAGACTACATCATGGTCCCTATCCCCTATCCCCTCCATCTAGACTACATCATGGTCCCTATCCCCTCCATCTAGACTACATCATGGTCCCTATCCCCTCCATCTAGACTACATCATGGTCCCTATCCCCTCCATCTAGACTACATCATGGTCCCTATCCCCTCCATCTAGACTACATCATGGTCCCTATCCCCTCCATCTAGACTACATCATGGTCCCTATCCCCTCCATCTAGACTACATCATGGTCCCTATCCCCTCCATCTAGACTACATCATGGTCCCTATCCCCTATCCCCTCCATCTAGACTACATCATGGTCCCTATCCCCATCCCCTCCATCTAGACTACATCATGGTCCCTATCCCCTATCCCCTCCATCTAGACTACATCATGGTCCCTATCCCCTCCATCTAGACTACATCATGGTCCCTATCCCCTCCATCTAGACTACATCATGGTCCCTATCCCCTCCATCTAGACTACATCATGGTCCCTATCCCCTATCCCCTCCATCTAGACTACATCATGGTCCCTATCCCCTCCATCTAGACTACATCATGGTCCCTATCCCCTCCATCTAGACTACATCATGGTCCCTATCCCCTCCATCTAGACTACATCATGGTCCCTATCCCCTCCATCTAGACTACATCATGGTCCCTATCCCCTCCATCTAGACTACATCATGGTCCCTATCCCCTATCCCCTCCATCTAGACTACACCATGGTCCCTATCCCCTCCATCTAGACTACATCATGGTCCCTATCCCCTCCATCTAGACTACATCATGGTCCCTATCCCCTCCATCTAGACTACATCATGGTCCCTATCCCCTATCCCCTCCATCTAGACTACATCATGGTCCCTATCCCCTCCATCTAGACTACATCATGGTCCCTATCCCCTCCATCTAGACTACATCATGGTCCCTATCCCCTCCATCTAGACTACATCATGGTCCCTATCCCCTATCCCCTCCATCTAGACTACATCATGGTCCCTATCCCCTCCATCTAGACTACATCATGGTCCCTATCCCCTATCCCCTCCATCTAGACTACATCATGGTCCCTATCCCCTCCATCTAGACTACATCATGGTCCCTATCCCCTCCATCTAGACTACATCATGGTCCCTATCCCCTCCATCTAGACTACATCATGGTCCCTATCCCCTCCATCTAGACTACATCATGGTCCCTATCCCCTCCATCTAGACTACATCATGGTCCCTATCCCCTATCCCCTCCATCTAGACTACATCATGGTCCCTATCCCCTCCATCTAGACTACATCATGGTCCCTATCCCCTATCCCCTCCATCTAGACTACATCATGGTCCCTATCCCCTCCATCTAGACTACATCATGGTCCCTATCCCCTCCATCTAGACTACATCATGGTCCCTATCCCCTATCCCCTCCATCTAGACTACATCATGGTCCCTATCCCCTCCATCTAGACTACATCATGGTCCCTATCCCCTCCATCTAGACTACATCATGGTCCCTATCCCCTCCATCTAGACTACATCATGGTCCCTATCCCCTCCATCTAGACTACATCATGGTCCCTATCCCCTATCCCCTCCATCTAGACTACATCATGGTCCCTATCCCCTCCATCTAGACTACATCATGGTCCCTATCCCCTCCATCTAGACTACATCATGGTCCCTATCCCCTATCCCCTCCATCTAGACTACATCATGGTCCCTATCCCCTATCCCCTCCATCTAGACTACATCATGGTCCCTATCCCCTCCATCTAGACTACATCATGGTCCCTATCCCCTCCATCTAGACTACATCATGGTCCCTATCCCCTCCATCTAGACTACATCATGGTCCCTATCCCCTCCATCTAGACTACATCATGGTCCCTATCCCCTCCATCTAGACTACATCATGGTCCCTATCCCCTCCATCTAGACTACATCATGGTCCCTATCCCCTCCATCTAGACTACATCATGGTCCCTATCCCCTCCATCTAGACTACATCATGGTCCCTATCCCCTCCATCTAGACTACATCATGGTCCCTATCCCCTATCCCCTCCATCTAGACTACATCATGGTCCCTATCCCCTCTATCTAGACTACACCATGGTCCCTATCCCCTCCATCTAGACTACATCATGGTCCCTATCCCCTCCATCTAGACTACATCATGGTCCCTATCCCCTCCATCTAGACTACATCATGGTCCCTATCCCCTCCATCTAGACTACATCATGGTCCCTATCCCCTATCCCCTCCATCTAGACTACATCATGGTCCCTATCCCCTCCATCTAGACTACATCATGGTCCCTATCCCCTCCATCTAGACTACATCATGGTCCCTATCCCCTCCATCTAGACTACATCATGGTCCCTATCCCCTCCATCTAGACTACATCATGGTCCCTATCCCCTCCATCTAGACTACATCATGGTCCCTATCCCCTATCCCCTCCATCTAGACTACATCATGGTCCCTATCTCCTCCATCTAGACTACATCATGGTCCCTATCCCCTCCATCTAGACTACATCATGGTCCCTATCTCCTCCATCTAGACTACATCATGGTCCCTATCCCCTCCATCTAGACTACATCATGGTCCCTATCCCCTCCATCTAGACTACATCATGGTCCCTATCCCCTCCATCTAGACTACATCATGGTCCCTATCCCCTATCCCCTCCATCTAGACTACATCATGGTCCCTATCCCCTCCATCTAGACTACATCATGGTCCCTATCCCCTCCATCTAGACTACATCATGGTCCCTATCCCCTATTCCCTCCATCTAGACTACATCATGGTCCCTATCCCCTCCATCTAGACTACATCATGGTCCCTATCCCCTATCCCCTCCATCTAGACTACATCATGGTCCCTATCCCCTCCATCTAGACTACATCATGGTCCCTATCCCCTCCATCTAGACTACATCATGGTCCCTATCCCCTCCATCTAGACTACATCATGGTCCCTATCCCCTATCCCCTCCATCTAGACTACATCATGGTCCCTATCCCCTCCATCTAGACTACATCATGGTCCCTATCCCCTATCCCCTCCATCTAGACTACATCATGGTCCCTATCCCCTCCATCTAGACTACATCATGGTCCCTATCCCCTATCCCCTCCATCTAGACTACATCATGGTCCCTATCCCCTATCCCCTCCATCTAGACTACATCATGGTCCATATCCCCTCCATCTAGACTACATCATGGTCCCTATCCCCTCCATCTACACTACATCATGGTCCCTATCCCCTCCATCTAGACTACATCATGGTCCCTATCCCCTATCCCCTCCATCTAGACTACATCATGGTCCCTATCCCCTCCATCTAGACTACATCATGGTCCCTATCCCTTCCATCTAGACTACATCATGGTCCCTATCCCCTATCCCCTCCATCTGGACTACATCATGGTCCCAATCCCCTAAATCTAGACTACATCATGGTCCCTATCCCCTCCATCTAGACTACACCATGGTCCCTATCCCCTCCATCTAGACTACACCATGGTCCCTATCCCCTCCATCTAGACTACATCATGGTCCCTATCCCCTATCCCCTCCATCTAGACTACATCATGGTCCCTATCCCCTCCATCTAGACTACATCATGGTCCCTATCCCCTCCATCTAGACTACATCATGGTCCCTATCCCCTCCATCTAGACTACATCATGGTCCCTATCCCCTCCATCTAGACTACATCATGGTCCCTATCTCCTCCCTCTAGACTACACCATGGTCCCTATCCCCTCCATCTAGACTACATCATGGTCCCTATCCCCTATCCCCTCCATCTAGACTACATCATGGTCCCTATCCCCTCCATCTAGACTACATCATGGTCCCTATCCCCTATCCCCTCCATCTAGACTACATCATGGTCCCTATCCCCTCCATCTAGACTACATCATGGTCCCTATCCCCTCCATCTAGACTACATCATGGTCCCTATCCCCTATCCCCTCCATCTAGACTACATCATGGTCCCTATCCCCTCCATCTAGACTACATCATGGTCCCTATACCCTATCCCCTCCATCTAGACTACATCATGGTCCCTATCCCCTCCATCTAGACTACATCATGGTCCCTATCCCCTCCATCTAGACTACATCATGGTCCCTATCCCCTATCCCCTCCATCTAGACTACATCATGGTCCCTATCCCCTCTATCTAGACTACATCATGGTCCCTATCCCCTATCCCCTCCATCTAGACTACACCATGGTCCCTATCCCCTATCCCCTCCATCTAGACTACACCATGGTCCCTATCCCCTCCATCTAGACTACATCATGGTCCCTATCCCCTCCATCTAGACAACACCATGGTCCCTATCCCCTCCATCTAGACTACATCATGGTCCCTATCCCCTATCCCCTCCATCTAGACTACATCATGGTCCCTATCCCCTATCCCCTCCATCTAGACTACATCATGGTCCCTATCCCCTATCCCCTCCATCTAGACTACATCATGGTCCCTATCCCCTCCATCTAGACTACATCATGGTCCCTATCCCCTATCCCCTCCATCTAGACTACATCATGGTCCCTATCCCCTCCATCTAGACAACACCATGGTCCCCACCCCCTCCATCTAGACTACATCATGGTCCCTATCCCCTCCATCTAGACTACATCATGGTCCCCTATCCCCTCCATCTAGACTACATCATGGTCCCTATCCCCTCCATCTAGACTACATCATGGACCCTATCCCCTCCATCTAGACTACATCATGGTCCCTATCCCCTCCATCTAGACTACATCATGGTCCCTATCCCCTCCATCTAGACTACATCATGGTCCCTATCCCCTCCATCTAGACTACATCATGGTCCCTATCCCCTATCCCCTCTATCTAGACTACATCATGGTCCCTATCCCCTCCATCTAGACTACATCATGGTCCCTATCCCCTCCATCTAGACTACATCATGGTCCCTATCCCCTCCATCTGGACTACATCATGGTCCCTATCCCCTCCATCTAGACTACATCATGGTCCCTATCCCCTCCATCTAGACTACATCATGGTCCCTATCCCCTCCATCTAGACTACATCATGGTCCCTATCCCCTATCCCCTCCATCTAGACTACATCATGGTCCCTATCCCCTATCCCCTCCATCTAGACTACATCATGGTCCCTGTCCCCTCCATCTAGACTACATCATGGTCCCTATCCCCTCCATCTAGACTACATCATGGTCCCTATCCCCTATCCCCTCCATCTAGACTACATCATGGTCCCTATCCCCTCCATCTAGACTACATCATGGTCCCTATCCCCTCCATCTAGACTACATCATGGTCCCTATCCCCTATCCCCTCCATCTAGACTACATCATGGTCCCTATCCCCTCCATCTAGACTACATCATGGTCCCTATACCCTATCCCCTCCATCTAGACTACATCATGGTCCCTATCCCCTCCATCTAGACTACATCATGGTCCCTATCCCCTCCATCTAGACTACATCATGGTCCCTATCCCCTATCCCCTCCATCTAGACTACATCATGGTCCCTATCCCCTCTATCTAGACTACATCATGGTCCCTATCCCCTATCCCCTCCATCTAGACTACACCATGGTCCCTATCCCCTATCCCCTCCATCTAGACTACACCATGGTCCCTATCCCCTCCATCTAGACTACATCATGGTCCCTATCCCCTCCATCTAGACAACACCATGGTCCCTATCCCCTCCATCTAGACTACATCATGGTCCCTATCCCCTATCCCCTCCATCTAGACTACATCATGGTCCCTATCCCCTATCCCCTCCATCTAGACTACATCATGGTCCCTATCCCCTATCCCCTCCATCTAGACTACATCATGGTCCCTATCCCCTCCATCTAGACTACATCATGGTCCCTATCCCCTATCCCCTCCATCTAGACTACATCATGGTCCCTATCCCCTCCATCTAGACAACACCATGGTCCCCACCCCCTCCATCTAGACTACATCATGGTCCCTATCCCCTCCATCTAGACTACATCATGGTCCCCTATCCCCTCCATCTAGACTACATCATGGTCCCTATCCCCTCCATCTAGACTACATCATGGACCCTATCCCCTCCATCTAGACTACATCATGGTCCCTATCCCCTCCATCTAGACTACACCATGGTCCCTATCCCCTCCATCTAGACTACATCATGGTCCCTATCCCCTCCATCTAGACTACATCATGGTCCCTATCCCCTCCATCTAGACTACATCATGGTCCCTATCCCCTATCCCCTCTATCTAGACTACATCATGGTCCCTATCCCCTCCATCTAGACTACATCATGGTCCCTATCCCCTCCATCTAGACTACATCATGGTCCCTATCCCCTCCATCTGGACTACATCATGGTCCCTATCCCCTCCATCTAGACTACATCATGGTCCCTATCCCCTCCATCTAGACTACATCATGGTCCCTATCCCCTCCATCTAGACTACATCATGGTCCCTATCCCCTATCCCCTCCATCTAGACTACATCATGGTCCCTATCCCCTATCCCCTCCATCTAGACTACATCATGGTCCCTGTCCCCTCCATCTAGACTACATCATGGTCCCTATCCCCTCCATCTAGACTACATCATGGTCCCTATCCCCTCCATCTAGACTACATCATGGTCCCTATCCCCTCCATCTAGACTACATCATGGTCCCTATCCCCTCCATCTAGACTACATCATGGTCCCTATCCCCTCCATCTAGACTACATCATGGTCCCTATCCCCTCCATCTAGACTACATCATGGTCCCTATCCCCTATCCCCTCCATCTAGACTACATCATGGTCCCTATCCCCTCCATCTAGACTACATCATGGTCCCTATCCCCTATCCCCTCCATCTAGACTACATCATGGTCCCTATCCCCTCCATCTAGACTACATCATGGTCCCTGTCCCCTCCATCTAGACTACACCATGGTCCCTATCCCCTCCATCTAGACTACATCATGATCCCTATCCCCTCCATCTAGACTACATCATGGTCCCTATCCCCTCCATCTAGACTACATCATGGTCCCTATCCCCTCCATCTAGACTACATCATGGTCCCTATCCCCTCCATCTAGACTACATCATGGTCCCTATCCCCTCCATCTAGACTACATCATGGTCCCTATCCCCTATCCCCTCCATCTAGACTACATCATGGTCCCTATCACCTCCATCTAGACTACATCATGGTCCCTATCCCCTCCATCTAGACTACATCATGGTCCCTATCCCCTATCCCCTCCATCTAGACTACATCATGGTCCCTATCCCCTCCATCTAGACTACATCATGGTCCCTATCCCCTATCCCCTCCATCTAGACTACACCATGGTCCCTATCCCCTCCATCTAGACTACATCATGGTCCCTATCCCCTCTATCTAGACTACATCATGGTCCCTATCCCCTATCCCCTCCATCTAGACTACATCATGGTCCCTATCCCCTCCATCTAGACTACATCATGGTCCCTATCCCCTCCATCTAGACTACATCATGGTCCCTATCCCCTCCATCTAGACTACACCATGGTCCCTATCCCCTCCATCTAGACTACATCATGGTCCCTATCCCCTCCATCTAGACTACACCATGGTCCCTATCCCCTCCATCTAGACTACATCATGGTCCCTATCCCCTCCATCTAGACTACATCATGGTCCCTATCCCCTCCATCTAGACTACATCATGGTCCCTATCCCCTCCATCTAGACTACATCATGGTCCCTATCCCCTCCATCTAGACTACATCATGGTCCCTATCCCCTCCAACTAGACTACATCATGGTCCCTATCCCCTCCATCTAGAATACATCATGGTCCCTATCCCCTATCCCCTATCCCCTCCATCTAGACAACACCATGGTCCCTATCCCCTCCATCTAGACTACACCATGGTCCCTATCCCCTCCATCTAGACTACATCATGGTCCCTATCCCCTATCCCCTCCATCTAGACTACATCATGGTCCCTATCCCCTCCATCTAGACTACATCATGGTCCCTATCCCCTCCATCTAGACTACATCATGGTCCCTATCCCCTCCATCTAGACTACATCATGGTCCCTATCCCCTCCATCTAGACTACATCATGGTCCCTATCCCCTCCATCTAGACTACATCATGGTCCCAATCCCCTCCATCTAGACTACACCATGGTCCCTATCCCCTCCATCTAGACTACATCATGGTCCCTATCCCCTATCCCCTCCATCTAGACTACATCATGGTCCCTATCCCCTATCCCCTCCATCTAGACTACATCATGGTCCCTATCCCCTCCATCTAGACTACATCATGGTCCCTATCCCCTCCATCTAGACTACACCATGGTCCCTATCCCCTCCATCTAGACTACATCATGGTCCCTATCCCCTATCCCCTCCATCTAGACTACATCATGGTCCCTATCCCCTATCCCCTCCATCTAGACTACATCATGGTCCCTATCCCCTATCCCCTCCATGTAGACTACATCATGGTCCCTATCCCCTATCCCCTCCATCTAGACTACATCATGGTCCCTATCCCCTATCCCCTCCATCTAGACTACACCATGGTCCCTGTCCCCTCCATCTACACTACATCATGGTCCCTATCCCCTCCATCTAGACTACATCATGGTCCCTATCCCCTCCATCTAGACTACATCATGGTCCCTATCCCCTCCATCTAGACTACATCATGGTCCCTATCCCCTCCATCTAGACTACACCATGGTCCCTATCCCCTCCATCTAGACTACATCATGGCCCCTATCCCCTCCATCTAGACTACATCATGGTCCCTATCCCCTCCATCTAGACTACATCATGGTCCCTATCCCCTATCCCCTCCATCTAGACTACACCATGGTCCCTGTCCCCTCCATCTACACTACATCATGGTCCCTATCCCCTCCATGCTTCAAGACTTTGTTATGAAAATTTATTTCCTGTATTTCCTGACATGTATTGATCAGTACTGATCATCACAGAGTTACTTTATTGAGTTAGGTTATCTATCTTAAGAGATGGGCTCTTAAATGTGCAGAACTGTCAGAGATGCTTGTCATTAGTCAAAGGTATATGTCAGAATGATATCGTCCTTGGAAGTCACTGAAAACGCAGTGGTCCGTGCGCTGAAACAGCTTTACAGGACAGAAATGGGTTTTTGGTTGCTTAAGTATTACATTATTTTTCTCAGCGACACACTACGAAATGAGCGTTCCTCAAGGGTTCTTTGGAAAGGGTGATGGTTCTATGAGGAACTATACCACAGGAGGCACCTGATTGGAGGACAACTCATAACAATGAGCAGAACGGCGCTAACAGGAAAGCCATGTGTTTGATGTTTT
Organism: Salvelinus fontinalis; assembly: GCF_029448725.1. Taxonomy (NCBI): domain Eukaryota; kingdom Metazoa; phylum Chordata; class Actinopteri; order Salmoniformes; family Salmonidae; genus Salvelinus; species Salvelinus fontinalis. The sequence continues at coordinate 1,843,093 of NC_074694.1, forward strand.
TAATACCATTCCTACCCATTTCGCTCCAGACATTACCATGTCCTCCCCAATTAAGAGTGCCAACCAACCTCCTGTGATATACTAACTCACAGAACCCCGTTGAACCCCTTCAATGTTCTGCAGTTCAAAAGAAAAGGCTTCATTACACTTTTACTGATGATTAAAATGTTGGGGCGTAGAATCGAAATATTTTATGGCGTAGTTTGTTCTCAGCTCTTTCTGTGGAACTGAGAGTGAGAGTGTCATTCCAGTTGATCTAATCTGTGGTGTTATTATATAACATGCTCTATACAGTATGATTTATGGCCAGTGATGATGTCTTGTTAAAAGACTCACATATGGCCTTGTGTCAAATGAGAACTGTTGACTAAGTCACTAGTCTGTGTACCTACTCAGCTACCCTGCTGTAACTGTAGTCTATGTACCTACACAGCTACCCTGCTGTAACTGTAGTCTATGTACCTACACAATTACCCTGCTGTAACTGTAGTCTATATACCTACACAGCTACCCTGCTGTAACTGTAGACTATATACCTACTGAGCTACCCTGCTGTAACTGTAGTCTATATACCTACTCAGCTACGCTGCTGTAACTGTAGTCTATGTACCTACTCAGCTACCCTGCTGTAACTGTAGTCTATATACCTACTGAGCTACCCTGCTGTAACTGTAGTCTATGTACCTACTCAGCTACCCTGCTGTAACTGTAGTCTGTGTACCTACACAGCTACCCTGCTGTAACTGTAGTCTATATGCCTACTCAGCTACCCTGCTGTAACTGTAGTCTATATACCTCCACAGCTACCCTGCTGTAACTGTAGTCTATATACCTACACAGCTACCCTGCTGTAACTGTAGACTATATACCTACTGAGCTACCCTGCTGTAACTGTAGTCTATATACCTACTCAGCTACCCTGCTGTAACTGTAGTCTATATACCTACTCAGCTACCCTGCTGTAACTGTAGTCTATGTACCTACACAGCTACCCTGCTGTAACTGTAGTCTATGTACCTACACAGCTACCCTGCTGTAGCTGACAATTGCATAGTGACCACACATGCCACACACACACACACCTACACTGCTACCATGTTATGGCTGTCACCTGCACAGTGGGACTTTATGGCCCAGGTTACACAAATGTGGCACTAGCAACGCCAAGGATATACTGCAGGTTCAATTCCCACCACAGAGATTGCATACACATTCTAAACACACAGAGAGAGAGAAAGCCTCCAAGCTACCAGGGGAGCAGCCTGGCCCAGTAACCTGAGTAAATAGCAGTGGACCCTGGGTCCAAGGTTTTGGCTTCCAGCCCCTGGAGGCCCCCAGTCTGTTTGCAGATGGAAATCTGTGCTGACCAATCATAGCAGAAAGAGCTCTCTCTCTCTCTCTCTCTCTCTCTCTCTCTCTCTCTCTCTCTCTCTCAATTCAATTCAATTCAATTCAATTCAAGGGGCTTTATTGGCATGGGAAACATGTGTTAACATTGCCAAAGCAAATGAGGTAGACATTACACAAAAGTGAAACAAACAAAACAAATTAACAGTAAACATTACACATACAGAAGTTTCAAAACAATAAAGACATTATGAGTGTCATATTATATATATACAGTGTTGTAACAATGTACAAATGGTTAAAGCACACAAGTTAAAATAAATAAACATAAATATGGGTTGTATTTACAATGGTGTTTGTTCTTCACTGGTTGCTCTTTTCTTGTGGCAACAGGTCACAAATCTTGCTGCTGTGATGGCACACTGTGGAATTTCACCCAGTAGATATGGGAGTTTATCAAAATTGGATTTGTTTTGAATTCTTTGTGGATCTGTGTGATCTGAGGGAAATATGTGTCTCTAATATGGTCATACATTGGGCAGGAGGTTAGGAAGTGCAGCTCGGTTTCCACCTCATTTTGTGGGCAATGTGCACATAGCCTGTCTTCTCTTGAGAGCCATGTCTGCCTACGGCGGCCTTTCTCAATAGCAAGGCTATGCTCACTGAGTCTGTACATAGTCAAAGCTTTCCTTAAGTTTGGGTCAGTCACAGTGGTCAGGTATTCTGCCACTGTGTACTCTCTGTTTAGGGCCAAATAGCATTCTAGTTTGCTCTGTTTTTTTGTTAATTCTTTCCAATGTGTCAAGTAATTATCTTTTTGTTTTCTCATGATTTGGTTGGGTCTAATTGTGCTGTTGTCCTGGGGCTTTGTGGGGTGTGTTTGTGTTTGTGAACAGAGCCCTAGGACCAGTTTGCTTAGGGGACTCTTCTCCAGGTTCATCTCTCTGTAGGTGATGGCTTTGTTATGGAAGGTTTGGGAATCGCTTCCTTTTAGGTGGTTGTAGAATTTAACGGCTCTTTTCTGGATTTTGATAATTAGTGGGTATCGGCCTAATTCTGCTCTGCATGCATTATTTGGTGTTCTGCGTTGTACACGGAGGATATTTTTGCAGAATTCTGCATGCAGAGTCTCAATTTGGTGTTTGCCCCATTTTGTGAAATCTTGGTTGGTGAGCGGACCCCAGACCTCACAACCATAAAGGGTAATGGGCTCTATGACTGATTCAAGTATTTTTAGCCAGATCCTAATTGGTATGTTGAAATTTATGTTCCTTTTGATGGCATAGAATGCCCTTCTTGCCTTGTCTCTCAGATCGTTCACAGCTTTGTGGAAGTTACCTGTGGTGCTGATGTTTAGGCCGAGGTATGTATAGTTTTTTGTGTGCTCTAGGGCAACGGTGTCTAGATGGAATTTGTGGTCCTGGCGACTGGACCTTTTTTGGAACACCATTATTTTGTCTTACTGAGATTTACTGTCAGGGCCCAGGTCTGACAGAATCTGTGCAGAAGATCTAGGTGCTGCTGTGGGCCCTCCTTGGTTGAGGACAGAAGATCTAGGTGCTGCTGTAGGCCCTCCTTGGTTGGTGACAGAAGCACCAGATCATCAGCAAACAGTAAACGTTTGATTTCCGATTCTAGTAGGGTGAGGCCTGGTGCTGCAGACTGTTCTAGTGCCCTCGCCAATTCGTTGATATACATTTGAAGTCGGAAGTTTACATACACCTTAGCCAAATGCATTTAAATTCAGTTTTTCACAATTCCTGACATTTAATCCTAGTAAAATTTCCATGACTTAGGTCTGTCCTCTCACTGTCCTAATCAACCATTTCTCAACCACGACCACTACGACCACAGCTATCCAACCATTTGTCATCTCTGAGGCCTAACCAGCTGACCTCTCACCTCTGAGGCCTGACCAGCTGACCTCTCATCTCTGAGGCCTGACCAGCTGACCTCTCACCTCTGAGGCCTGACCAGCTGACCGCTCATCTCTGAGGCCTGACCAGCTGACCACTCATCTCTGAGGCCTGACCAGCTGACCTCTCATCTCTGAGGCCTGACCACTGTAACCCTTCTGCAACCAATCACCTCTGATTAACCTACTCTCTGATTAACCTACTCTCTGATTAACCTACTCTCTGATTAACCTACTCTCTGATTAACCTACTATGGCCACAGCTTTATGACTGATCAACCAACCACATCCATGTCAGTACACTACTACACTACTATAACGCTACTGACCTGAGCCAAGCTGGGCCAAGCTGAGCCATGCTGAGCCAAGCTGAGCCAAGCTGAGCCATGCTGAGCCAAGCTGAGTCAAGCTGAGCCATGCTGAGCCAAGCTGAGCCAAGCGGAGCCATGCTGAGCCATGCTGAGCCATGCTGAGCCATGCTGAGCCATGCTGAGCCATGCTGAGCCAAGCTGAGTCAAGCTGAGCCATGCTGAGCCATGCTGAGCCAAGCTGAGCCAAGCTGAGCCATGCTGAGCCAAGCTGAGCCATGCCGAGCCATGCCGAGCCATGCCGAGCCATGCCGAGCCAAGCCGAGCCAAGCCGAGCCAAGCTGAGTCAAGCTGAGCCAAGCTGAGCCAAGCAGAGCCAAGCAGAGTCAAGCTGAGCCAAGCTGAGTCAAGCTGAGCCAAGCTGAGTCAAGCTGAGCCAAGCAGAGCCAAGCTGAGCCAAGCAGAGCCAAGCTGAGCCAAGCTGAGCCAAGCTGAGCCATGTCAAGCTGTACTGCATCCCGGTTGAATGAAGCACGCTGAAAAAAACACACTGTGAAAGGAAACGATGCTAGCCAGCGAAATATATCATTCCTTTGACCCAGGTCAACACAAAAGGCTCAGGCCATTGGGACTGCAATGTCCACTCAGTCGTCTCCGAAGTCAATCTGCTGTTAAATGTACTGTACTTTGGTTTGTTTTACACAAGGAATAAAACATTTTCTTGGTTATCTACTTATCTGCTATTTTGTACTGAAAGCTATATCTTTTTTTATTTTAAATAACAGGCCAGTTACAGAAGAGATTCTAACAAAAGTGCCCCTTTTTCACAGATAGGCACTTTTCTCCTCTGATAGAGTAACACCCAGAAGGAAACGGTTCTTCCTCTCCCTCAATATATTCTCATCTCACCGAGTGGTCAGTCGTTGACCCTCGTTGATTATCACTGTGCAGGGAAGGACACATAAAACACGACTGCTACGAGCGAGGGGCCATACATATACTGTGCACTATAGCTATATAACCATGTCATATTTATGGATGATGGACCAGTTTGAGGCTCGGTAACTGGTACTAAACCACCGACCACTATCGTTGTGTCCGAGACACAGCTACAACCTATCTCTATATGAACAACAAAGAAAATATCAAATATACATATAAATACTCTATTTCAGAAAAAAGCTACCGATATTCTAACTGACCTTGGTAATGCAACATTTCTCTCCTTTATTACCTGCAGATAAAGAGGCTTCCTCACACAGATAAAAAAGCTTCCTCACACAGATAACGAGGCTGTCACGTTCCTGACCTGTTTTCCTTTGTTATGTATTTGTTTTAGTTGGTCAGGGCATGAGTTGGGTGGGTTGGTCTAGGTTTGATTTTCTATGTTGGGATTTTTGTGTTTGGCCTGGTATGATTCTCAATCAGAGACAGGTGTGTATCGTTTGTCCCTGATTGAGAGTCATACTAAGGCAGCCAGGGTTTCACTGGTGTTTTTGTGGGTGTTTGTTCCTGTGGAGGTTTTGTTGCCACACAGGACGGTTTTGGTTTTGTCACGTTGGTTGTTTTTGTATTTTGTATTGTTTTGTTGACTTTCATTAAAAGAATGAACACTAACCACTCTGCGTTTTGGTCCACACCTTCTGTCAGCGAGGACAGCCGTAACAGAGGCTTCCTCACACAGATAAAAAAGCTTCCTCACACAGATAAAGAGGCTTCCTCACACAGATAAAAAAGCTTCCTCACACAGATAACGAGGCTTCCTCACACAGATAAAAAAGCTTCCTCACACAGATAACGAGGCTTCCTCACACAGACAAAGATGCTTCCTCACACAATGAATTTTCTTTTTCTTTTAAACTATTTATTTTATTGATTGTTTGGCTTGTGATGTCTGGGCGAAGGCCATGGGTTGGTGGTGGTGGTGTGTGGTGGTGGTGGTGGTGGTGGTGGTGGTGGTGTGTGTGGGTGTGTGTAGGTGCGTGTGTGCACGTGCGTGTATGTCTGTGTGTGTATGTGTGTGTCAATCTGAAGCTACTACACCACACGCACGCACACGCACGCACGCACACACAGATACGCACACACACACACACACATGAACACACAAACACACACATATCATCATCAGACTGACAGGCAGAGTAATGGAATCACAGCCATACGTATCGCCCCTTTACTATAAAACTTCCAGAACACTCCATTTAAAGCTTTGAACTTTCCATTAATTAACATCTTACGCCTTGGCATGGTGGCTATGTTCTTAATAAATGTTTTATTGTTGTAGAGATATGACATTATACATGGAAAAAGCCATTCAGGTTACTCCTGCTCTCAAATGAAATGGCTGCTGTAAAAAGAAAGGAAATAATGAGGAAATGAAAAGCGAGAAGATGTTCCAGGGTTCTACCTAACATTGATGATATCCGAAGAATCTAATTCTAGAAGCCTTTTGGCCTTTATGACAGAGACAGAGACAGAGACAGAGACAGAGAGAGAGAGAGAGAGAGAGAGAGAGAGAGAGAGAGAGAAACAGAGAGAGAGAGAAACAGAGGTAGAGAGAGGTAGAGAGAGGTAGAGAGAGGTAGAGAGAGAGAGAGAGGTATGTGGATAGAACGAGAAAAAGAGACAGCGAGAGACAGAGAGAGAAAGAGAGGTATGTTATATCGTTCTACAAAACATTGATGGAAGCCGATGACGTCATTCCAAAAAACGTCTTGGCCTTTTAAAAAAGCAAAGGAGGACAGAAGTGGGTAACGGTAAAGAAATGCAGAGGTAATTTGCATAAGTATTTTGGCATAAGTTGCGATTTGCATATTCAAGGGCTAAAAACATCTTAGGTGGGCAGCAGGACGAACGGATACGAGTCACTAGTGAAAAGATATTTGGACGCTCGTCTGAAAGCAGCAAAAGGCCTCTTTAGAAAACGTCTCGTAGTGACGAGTCGTCTGAAAATACAGCATATAAATGAAGGTGAGCCGTGTACTCTAGGAGCTCAGATGCAAAAATCGAATGTAATAACCTACTGTCCAGCGTTTGGGCAGACGAGCTGTCTTCATCAGGGTATAACATACAGAATATTAAAGGGTATTAGTCTTCCCAATTCAGTGCAGACCGGATGTGTAATTTACCGTTACCACACCGGCTCCGACAATAAAATAGAGTTTGAAAAGTACAATAAATAACAGCAAATTTTATCTATAATGGTAAAAATATTTTTAAGTTACAATCAAATCAACTGTCTTAAATGAGAAGGCATTTACTCCAAAAAAGTGAAATAGAGAGAGTTATGACTTACACATTGTAAATGCACTACATTTCACCCACCAATAATGAGGCACCTTGTCTTCAAGTGAATCTTCTCTCATTTTCCATTTCTATCTATAGTGTAAATCAATTTTAAAAACATATTTCATATCATTTTATCTGAGTGGAGGAAAGATTCTGCATTGAAAGGGGATCCGTCTGTAATCTCTGTGTAAGACATATCTGTGTTCGCGTCCTAAAATGTCACCCTAATCCCTATATAGTGCATTATCTTTCAAAAAGTCAAAAGTAGTGCACTTCGTAGGGAATAGGGTGCCATTTGTCACCCTTTTCCTTCCACTGTAAGCCAGATAATTAAAAAATGTCTCCTTTCAAGAAGTCATTCAGCAGTTCAAACGCTGCAAATCAAAGACAGTTCAAAGCCGATCGCTCGTCTGCGTCAGGAGGTGATGGAGAGAACGTGGAGCAGAGGGAAAATCATTCATATGAAAGAGAAGGGATGACACACTGCATGTTCCTTTCCTGGTGAAATTACCCGTTTCTGGTAGAATGTTCACGGTGACGAAGATTCATCTGTAATTAGGACCATAGAGTATGACATGATACGTGACAACAAACACATGAATTTGTCCAATGCTAGATGCTTGACATGCCAAAAAATGTTTGCGGGGGTAACATTGCTTTCGCCGGAAGAGAATGAGAGAGATGAAACATCACAGGTGGTCCGAACCAATCACATTCCATCACCTTGAGTGTCATCTCCTCTTAGACTCTGTGGACACCTGGGTCTCCTCTTAGACTCTGTGGACACCTGGGTCTCCTCTTAGACTCTGTGGACACCTGGATCTCCTCTTAGACTCTGTGGACACCTGGATCTCATCTCCTCTTAGACTCTGTTGACACCTGGGTCTCCTCTTAGACTCTGTGGACACCTGGGTCTCCTCTTAGACTCTGTGGACACCTGGATCTCCTCTTAGACTCTTTGGACACCTGGGTCTCCTCTCCTCTTAGACTCTGTGGACACGTGGGTCTCATCTTAGACTCTGTGGACACCTGGGTCTGATCTCCTCTTAGACTCTGTGGACACCTGGATCTCCTCTTAGACTCTCTGGACACCTGGATCTCCTCTTAGACTCTGTGGACACCTGGGTCTCCTCTTAGACTCTGTGGACACCTGGATCTCCTCTCCTCTTAGACGCTTTGGACACCTGGATCTGATCTTCTCTTAGACTCTGTGGACATCTGGATCTTCTCTGAGACTCTGTGGACACCTGGATCTCCTCTCCTCTTAGACTCTGTGGACACTTGGGTCTCCTCTTAGACTCTGTGGACACCTGGGTCTGATCTCCTCTTAGACTCTCTGGACACCTGAGTCTGATCTCCTCTTAGACTCTGTGGACACCTGGGTCTGATCTCCTCTTAGACTCTCTGGACACCTGAGTCTGATCTCCTCTTAGACTCTGTGGACACCTGGAACTCCTCTTAGACTCTTTGGACACCTGGATCTCCTCTTAGACTCTGTGGACACCTGGATCTGGTCTCCTCTTAGACTCTGTGGACATCTGGATCTCCTCTTAGACTCTGTGGACACCTGGATCTCCTCTCCTCTTAGACGCTTTGGACACCTGGATCTGATCTCCTCTTAGACTCTGTGGACACCTGGATCTCCTCTTAGACTCTGTGGACACCTGGATCTCCTCTTAGACTCTGTGGACACCTGGATCTCCTCTCCTCTTAGACGCTTTGGACACCTGGATCTGATCTCCTCTTAGACTCTGTGGACACCTGGATCTCCTCTCCTCTTAGACTCTGTGGACACCTGGATCTCCTCTTAGACTCTGTGGACACCTGGATCTCCTCTCCTCTTAGACGCTTTGGACACCTGGATCTCCTCTCCTCTTAGACTCTGTGGACACCTGGATCTCCTCTCCTCTTAGACTCTGTGGACACCTGGATCTCCTCTTAGACTCTGTGGGCACCTGGATCTCCTCTCCTCTTAGACTCTGTGGACACCTGGATCTCCTCTTAGACTCTGTGGACACCTGGATCTGGTCTCCTCTTAGACTCTGTGGACACCTGGATCTCCTCTTAGACTCTGTGGACACCTGGATCTCCTCTTAGACTCTCTGGACACCTGGATCTGATCTTAGAGTCTGTGGACACCTGGGTCTCCTCTTAGACTCTGTGGACACCTGGGTCTCCTCTTAGACTCTGTGGACACCTGGATCTCCTCTAAGACTCTGTGGACACCTGGATCTCCTCTTAGACTCTGTGGACACCTGGGTCTCCTCTCCTCTTAGACTCTGTGGACACCTGGATCTGATCTCCTCTTAGACTCTGTGGACACCTGGATCTGATCTCCTCTTAGACTCTGTGGACACCTGAGTCTCCTCTTAGACTCTCTGGACACCTGGATCTCCTCTTAGACTCTCTGGACACCTGTATCTGATCTCCTGCCTTATTTAAGGAGTATCCCTTTGGGGATCAATAAAGAATTCATATATGTCTCAGATCTACACATTTGTTGAACTATATTATTTATTGTCGAGAGAGAGCGAGAGAGAGCATACAGTATAGCTGTAAGGTTACTGAGGAATTAAGTGGGACAAGGACAAGGTAACACAGGAAGTAGATGGGGGACATTACCACCGGGTCCAGAGTTCAGCAGGGTGGATGACAGCCAGCCAGTGTAGACTATTCACCAAGGACCGTGAAGCCTCTTCTCCCCTGCTCTCTTAGTGAGACCACTGGACAGGTATTACCATTGTTCTCGATTGCTAAGACACTTGTAATGAAACTGGGGTCCACTTGATCTCCATCAGAACCTAACGAGCACAACATTATTTATTTATTTGGGGGGGGGGTAAACTGTAAGTCATTTGTCATTGCGTTCACATTAAATGTAAATGCTAAGCACATTTTTTTTTTGCTAAACAGTAAACACAACTCTCTACAAATGACGCAAAACTCAATTGAGTAAATCATGACAAACAAAAAATGTAAAACATTTGATCACAGTTGAAAATTACTCCCATGAATGTGAACCTCGTCTGCACGTGTGCAAGACTTCTTTGTGCACTTGTTCAATCAGCAATCAGTCTTTATTCATGCACAAATGAGGTCACCTCGGTGTTGCTGTTGGCAAGAGAACGGACCGAGTAAGAGGCCGAGGGCAAAGACAAAGAAGAGGAAGAAAGTTCAGCTGTCAGATAAAATGGTAAAATTAAGCCTTTTGTTTCTGGATATTCATCCTCTGGAGTGACGTTCTTTCTGCACTCGTCATCTTCGGTAAAATAATTTCAAGACAAAAGAATACAGACCATGCTGTGATAATATGTTTACTTGCCTTTCGTGGTGCGTACTATAATTACAGTTTCAACAACTGGCACAGAAACAGAAACCGTAAAGGAAGGTTAACCATGTTAGGGTTTATTGATAGTTGTAGTTCCTATTTATTGGGCCATTGTGTAACGATTGATTGAAATAACTTCTCATTCGATAACTGTATGTTTTGATGGAGGAAGTCGATTTTCTGTCACGTATTTAATGTTTTGAGAGTCTTAATGTATTTGCAAAACAAGAGTGTCATTTAGGTGGCCAAGGTAGTTGGAAATATCACTTTAGGACGGAATAGACTCAAATGTGACAGACTGGGTGTTGTGTTATGACAGACTGGGTCAATACAGAGCTGACCCTGTCTAAAACCCTATTAAAACCTCTACAGAGCTGACTCTGTCTAAAACCCTATTAAAACCTCTACAGAGCTGACCCTGTCTAAAACCCTATTAAAACCTCTACAGAGCTGACCCTGTCTAAAACCCTGACTATTAAAACCTCTACAGAGCTGACCCTGTCTAAATCCCTACTAAAACCTCTACAGAGCTGACCCTGTCTAAAACCCTATTAAAACCTCTACAGAGCTGACCCTGTCTAAAACCCTATTAAAACCTCTACAGAGCTGACCCTGTCTAAAACCCTATTAAAACCTCTACAGAGCTGACCCTGTATAAAACCCTGACTACTAAAACCTCTACAGAGCTGACTCTGTCTAAAACCCCATTAAAACCTCTACAGAGCTGACCCTGTCTAAAACCCTGACTACTAAAACCTCTACAGAGCTGACCCTGTCTAAAACCCTGACTACTAAAACCTCCACAGAGCTGACCCTGTCTAAAACCCTATTAAAACCTCTACAGAGCTGACCCTGTCTAAAACCCTATTAAAACCTCTACAGAGCTGACTCTGTCTAAAACCCTGACTACTAAAACCTCTACAGAACTGACCCTGTCTAAAACCCTGACTACTAAAACCTCTACAGAGCTGACTCTGTCTACAACCCTATTAAAACCTCTACAGAGCTGACCCTGTCTAAAACCCTATTAAAACCTCTACAGAGCTGACCCTGTCTAAAACCCTGACTATTAAAACCTCTACAGAGCTGACCCTGTCTAAATCCCTACTAAAACCTCTACAGAGCTGACCCTGTCTAAAACCCTATTAAAACCTCTACAGAGCTGACCCTGTCTAAAACCCTATTAAAACCTCTACAGAGCTGACCCTGTCTAAAACCCTATTAAAACCTCTACAGAGCTGACCCTGTATAAAACCCTGACTACTAAAACCTCTACAGAGCTGACTCTGTCTAAAACCCCATTAAAACCTCTACAGAGCTGACCCTGTCTAAAACCCTGACTACTAAAACCTCTACAGAGCTGACCCTGTCTAAAACCCTGACTACTAAAACCTCCACAGAGCTGACCCTGTCTAAAACCCTATTAAAACCTCTACAGAGCTGACCCTGTCTAAAACCCTATTAAAACCTCTACAGAGCTGACTCTGTCTAAAACCCTGACTACTAAAACCTCTACAGAACTGACCCTGTCTAAAACCCTGACTACTAAAACCTCTACAGAGCTGACTCTGTCTACAACCCTATTAAAACCTCTACAGAGCAGACTCTGTCTAAAACCCTATTAAAACCTCTACAGAGCTGACCCTGTCTAAAACCCTGACTACTAAAACCTCTACAGAGCTGACTCTGTCTAAAACCCTGACTATTAAAACCACTACAGAGCTGACCCTGTCTAAAACCCTGACTATTAAAACCACTACAGAGCTGACCCTGTCTAAAACCTTGACTATTAAAACCTCTACAGAGCTGACCCTGTCTAACACCCTATTAAAACTTCTACAGAACTGACACTGTCTAAAACCCTGACTACTAAAACCTCTACAGAGCTGACCCTGTCTAAAACCCTATTAAAACCTCTACAGAGCTGACCCTGTCTAAAACCCTGACTACTAAAACCTCTACAGAGCTGACTCTGTCTAAAACCCTGACTATTAAAACCTCTACAGCGCTGACCCTGTATAAAACCCTATTTAAACCTCTACAGAGCTGACCCTGTATAAAACCCTATTAAAACCTCTACAGAGCTGACCCTGTCTAAAACCCTATTTAAACCTCTACAGAGCTGACCCTGTCTAAAACCCTATTAAAACCTCTACAGAGCTGACCCTGTCTAAAACCCTGACTACTAAAACCTCTACAGAGCTGACCCTGTCTAAAACCCTATTAAAACCTCTACAGAGCCGACCCTGTCTAAAACCCTATTAAAACCTATGCAGAACTGACCCTGTCTAAAACCCTGACTACTAAAACCTCTACAGAGCTGACCCTGTCTAAAACCCTGACTACTAAAACCTCTACAGAGCTGACCCTGTCTAAAACCCTATTAAAACCTCTACAGAGCTGACTCTTTCTAAAACCCTATTAAAACCTCTACAGAGCTGACCCTGTCTAAAACCCTGACTACTAAAACCTCTACAGAGCTGACCCTGTCTAAAACCCTGACTACTAAAACCTCTACAGAACTGACCCTGTCTAAAACCCTATTAAAACCTCTACAGAGCTGACCCTGTCTAAAACCCTGACTACTAAAACCTCTACAGAGCTGAACCTGTCTAAAACCCTGACTACTAAAACCTCTACAGAGCTGACCCTGTCTAAAACCCTATTAAAACCTCTACAGAGCTGACCCTGTCTAAAACCCTATTAAAACCTCTACAGAGCTGACCCTGTCTAAAACCCTATTAAAACCTCTACAGAGCTGACCCTGTCTAAAACCCTGACTATTAAAACCTCTACAGAACTGACCCTGTCTAAAACCCTACTAAAACCTCTACAGAACTGACCCTGTATAAAACCCTACGAAAACCTCTACAGAGCTGAACCTGTCTAAAACCCTATTTAGACCTCTACAGAACTGACCCTGTATAGAACTCCGCTAAAGCCTCAGAGCTGACGCAGTCTAAAATCCAGTGCCTTCAACCTGGTTCAGGTTATCAGTCAACCTACCAGGTTAGTTACAAACAGCACAGAAATAAAATCATCAACATATATTGATCACATATTTACTAATGCTGCAGAAATTTGCCATAAAGCAGTATCCAAATCAATCGGATGTCGTCATCACAATATAGTAGCCATATGTAGGAAAACCAAAGTTCCAATGGCTGGGCCTAATATAGTGCTTAAGAGGTCATACAATACATTTTGAGTGATTCTTTTGTTGATGATGTAAATAATATTTGTCTGTGGTGTGTAATGAGGAGCAACCAGACGCTGTACTTGACTCATTCATGAAATTGCTTATTCCAGTTACCATTTAAGCACGCACCCATTAAGAAAATGACTGTAAAAACTGTTAAATCCCCTTGGATTGATGAGGAATTGAAAAAGTGTGTGGTTGAGAGGAATGAGAGGGATGAGGCAAAAGGAATGGCAGCACATCCAAATGGTAAACATACTGCAAATTGAAAAATCATGTGACTAAACTGAGTAAAAAGAAGAAGAAACTACTCTACACTATGAATCAAAGCTTCAAGATACAAAGAATGATAGTAAAAAGCTTTGGTGCACCTTAAATTACATTTTGGTTAAACAGCCAAATCGGCTCCATCATTCATCACAAAACCAATTGATATTGCCGACTACTTTAATTACTTTTTCATTGGCAAGATAAGCAAACTTAGGGATGACATGCCAGTAAACAGACGCTGACACTACACATCCAAGTATATCGGACCAAATTATGAAAGACAAGAATTGTAATTTTGAATGTTGTAATGTGAGTGTGAAAGACGAGGAAAAAAAGTATTGTTGTCTATCAACAATGACAAGATACCGGGGTCTGACAGCTTGGATGGAAAATCACTGAGGATAATAGCAGACGATATTGCCACTCCTATCTGCCATATCTTCAATCTAAGCCTGCTAGAAAGTGTATTCCCTCAGGCCTGGAGGTAAGGAAAAGTCATTCCGCTATCTAAGAATAGTAAAACCCCTTTACTGGCTCAAATAGCAAACCAATCAGCCTGCTAACAACCCTTAGTAAACTTTTGGAAAGCATTGTGTTTGACCAGATACAATGCCATAAATTACAATGCCAGATACAATGCCATAAATTGATGATGAAATGATTGTGGGGGCTGTTTTGTTAGACGTCATGAGGCTTTTGACATTATCGATCAAAGTCTGCTGCTGGAAAAACGTGTGTTATGGCTTTACACGATCTGCTACATTATGGATAAAGAGTTATATGTCTAACAGAACACAGAGGGTGTTCTTTAAGAAGCCTCTCCAAGATAATCAGGAATCCCCCATGGCAACTGTCTAGGTCCTGTAATTTTTTCAATCTTTACTAACAACATTCCACTGGCTTTGATTAAAGCCAGAATGTCTATGTCTAATGTCTATGACTCAACACTATACACATCAGCTACTACAGCAACTAAAATGACCAAAACACTGAAGGAAAGAGCTGCAGTTAGTTTCAGAATGGGTGGCTAGGAATAAGTTAGTCCTAAATATTATTACAAATTTAAATAATTGTACTTGGGACATATCATTCACTAAACCTCCACAAAATCTTGTAATGAATAATGTGAAAATTGAGCAAGTTGAGGTGATGGTCAAAACATATTAATACAACAGTAGCTACGATGGAGAGAAGTCTGTCCATAATAAAGCGTTGCTCTGCCTTCTTAACCTCTTTGGGCTCAAGGGGCAGTATTGAGTAGCCAGATAAAAGGTGCCCATTTCAAAAAGGCCTCGTACTCAATTCTTGCTCGTACAATATGCATATTATTATTACTATTGGATAGAAAACACTCTCTTGTTTCTAAAACCGTTTGAATTATATCTGTGGGTGAAACAGAACTGGACTTAGAGCAATTTTCCTATGTGTATGTCAGAATGCAGAATTTTGCTGGCTGTTCTGAGACCTGTGTATTAATTTGCCTGTCCTCTATTGGTTGAGATGCACTGCATACGCCTTCCACTGGGTGTCAGCGAATAGGGAGAGTTGAAATGGAGTTTCTACATAGTTCCCAAAGGTTATAAATTTCTTGGAACCGAAGTGTCCCATCTTTCCACTCTTCGCTCTGACGCAGGGAGGGTCTTGGCATGTCATTTTAGAAGCTCCCGTTTTAGCTCCTAGATATATCCGGCTCTGTTTTTATTCAATATAGGTGTGGAAGACATCGTAATGTTGTTATTTTAAACCAAATTATATCAGTTTATGTCAGTATATTGCGATTTTCGGGTATTTATTTTCGTGACGTTGTAGGAAGTAGGGTATCTCTGGCCCACATGGCTATTGTTTACTGCTAATTGCAACGCTGAAGACGACGTTCTCCAACCTAGCAACGATTCTTTTGGACAAAGGACACCTTTCCCAAGATTCTGATGGGAGTTCATCGAAAAGTAAGAACTATTTATGCTGATAATTCATTGTTCTGTTGAAAAATGTCAAATGCATAAGACGCCATTTCCTGCAGTGTAGCCTTGCGTTATCGCAGCCTGTATTGCGCAGTAAGGTTAATTTTAAAAATGTAATTCAGCGATTGCATTAAGAACTAATTTGTCTTTCAATTGCTGTCCAACGTGTATTTTTTTTGTCAAGTTTATGAATAGTTTTCGATAAGAAAAGGTGCCTTTACAAGATGCCGCCGGACAGATTGCTTGACGTTATGGACACTATTCTCAATGTATAAGCACGATTTGTGCCGCTAAATATGCACATTTTCGAACAAACTATATGCATTGTGTAATATGATGTTACAGGACTGTCATCTGAAGAATTCTGAGAAGGTTAGTGAAACAATTAATATATTTTGGTGGTTTATACGTTATCGCTATTTTTGCCTTGAATCAATGCTGTTGTTATGTTTGCTATTGTGCTAAGCTAATATAACGCTATATTGTGTTTTTGCTGTAAAACACTTGATAAATCGGAAATATTGTTGTAACGGCTGTCTTTCGGTGAGTTAGTAGACCAAGGCGCAGCGGGTTGTGAATACATAATGACTTTATTGCAAGACGAATAACAGACACGAAATACACTTGACTAATTTACAAAATAACAAAACGAACTAGACAGACCTAAACTACGAACTTACATGAAACGAAGAACACATGAACAGGAACGACCGAACGAACGAGACGAGACGAGACAGTACCGTGTGGTGCAAAAAACACAGACACAGCGACAATCACCCACAAACAAACAGTGAGAACAACCTACCTTAATATGACTCTCAATTAGAGGAAAACGCAAAACACCTGCCTCTAATTAAGAGCCATACCAGTCAACCCAAAACCAACATAGAAACGGAAAACATAGACTGCCCACCCAACTCACGCCCTGACCAATAAACACATACAAAACAAGAGAAAACAGGTCAGGAACGTGACATAACCCCCCCCCTTAAGGTGCGAACGGCGGGCGCACCAGAACAAAGTCCAGGGGAGGGTCTGGGTGGGCATCTGACCACGGTGGTGGCTCAGGCTCCGGACGCTGTCCCCACACCACCATAGTCACTCCCCGCTTCTGTATCCCCCTCCCAATGACCACCCTCCAACTAAAACCACCTAAATGAAGGGGCAGCACCGGGATAAGGACCAGCACCGGGATAAGGGGCAGCACCGGGATAAGGGGCAGCACCGGGATAAGGGGCAGCACCGGGATAAGGGGTGGCAGGTCCTGGCTGAGGGACTCTGGCAGGTCCTGGCTGAGGGACTCTGGCAGGTCCTGGCTGAGGGACTCTGGCAGGTCCTGGCTGAGGGACTCTGGCAGGTCCTGGCTGAGGGACTCTGGCAGGTCCTGGCTGAGGGACTCTGGCAGGTCCGGGCTGAGGGACTCTGGCAGGTGCGGGCTGAGGGACTCTGGCAGGTCCGGGCTGAGGGACTCTGGCAGGTCCGGGCTGAGGGACTCTGGCAGGTCCGGGCTGAGGGACTCTGGCAGGTCCGGGCTGAGTGGCAGCTCATGACTGTTGGGCAGCTCATGACTGTAGGGCAGCTCATGACTGTAGGGCAGCTCATGACTGTAGGGCAGCTCATGACTGTAGGGCAGCTCATGACTGTTGGGCAGCTCATGACTGAAGGGCAGCTCATGACTGTTGGGCAGCTCATGACTGGAGGGCAGCTCATGACTGGAGGGCAGCTCATGACTGGAGGGCAGCTCATGACTGAAGGGCAGCTCATGACTGGAGGGCAGCTCATGACTGGAGGGCAGCTCATAACTGGAGGGCAGCTCATGACTATAGGGCAGCTCATGACTGTTGGGCAGCTCATGACTGTCGGGCAGCTCATGACTGTCTGGCGGCTCATGACTGTCTGGCGGCTCTGGCAGCTCCTGACTGGCTGGCGGCTCTGGCAGCTCCTGACTGGCTGGCGGCTCTGGCAGCTCCTGACTGGCTGGCGGCTCTGGCAGCTCCTGACTGGCTGGCGGCTCTGGCAGCTCCTGACTGGCTGGCGGCTCTGGCAGCTCCTGACTGGCTGGCGGCCATGGCGGCTCCTGACTGACAGACGGCTCTGGCGGCTCCTGACTGACGGACGGCTCTAATGGCTCGGGACAGACGGGCGGCTCTAATGGCTCGTGGCAGACGGATGGCTCAGAAGGCGCTGGGCAGACGGATGGCTCAGAAGGCGCTGGGCAGACGGATGGCTCAGAAGGCGCTGGGCAGACGGCTGGCTCAGAAGGCGCTGGGCAGACGGCTGGCTCAGAAGGCGCTGGGCAGACGGATGGCTCAGACGGCGCTGGGCAGACGGATGGCTCAGACGGCGCTGGACAGACGGATGGCTCAGACGGCGCTGGGCAGACGGATGGCTCAGACGGCGCTGGGCAGACAGATGGCTCAGACGGCGCTGGGCAGACAGGCAGTGCAGAAGGCGTTGGGCAGACGGCCGACTCTGCCCTGCTGAGGCGCACAGTAGGCCTGGTGCGTGGTGCCGGAACTGGAGGTACCGGGATGACGGCACGCACTTCAAGGCTAGTGCGGGGAGCAGGGACAGGGCACACTGACCTCTCGAAGCGCACTATAGGCCTGGTGCGTGGTACCGGAACTGGAGGTACCGGGCTGAGGGCACGCACCTCAGGGCGAGTGCGGGGAGAAGGAACAGTGCGTACAGGGCTCTGGAGACGCACAGATGGCTTAGTGCGTGGTGCCGGAACTGGAGGCACTGGACTGGAGACACGCACCATAGGGAGAGTGCGTGGAGGAGGACCAGGGCTCTTAAAACGCACTGGAAGCCTGGTGCGTGGTGTAGGCACTGGTGGTACTGGGCTGGGGCGAGGAGGTAGCGCCGGAAATACCGGACCGTGTAGGCGTACTGGCTCCCTTGAGCACTGAGCCTGCCCAACCTTACCTGGTTGCATGCTCCCCGTAGCCCGTCCAGTGCGGGGAGGTGGAATAACCCGCACTGGGCTGTGTTGGCGAACCGGGGACACCATGCGTAAGGCTGGTGCCACGTAATGATGGCTCAGAAGGCGCTGGGCAGAAGGCCTCATGACATTTGGCTCAATGCCCAATCTAGCCCTACCAGTGCGGGGAGGTGGAATAACCCGCACTGGGCTATGCACCCGTACAGGAGACAACGTGCGCTCTACTGCGTAACATGGTGTCTGCCCGTACTCCCGCTCTCCACGGTTAGCCTGGGAAGTGGGCGCAGGTCTCCTACCTGACCTCGGCCCACTACCTCTTGGCCCACTACCTCTTAGCCCCCCCCCAAGAAATGTTTGGGTAGTACTTGCGGGCTTCCAGCCTTGCTCCCTCCTCATAACTCGCCTCTCCGCTTTAGATGCCTCCAGCTCCGCCTTGGAACGGCGACACTCCTCTGGCTGTGCCCAGGGTCCTTTACCGTCCAGGATCTCTTCCCATGTCCAATCCTCCTTTTCCCACTGCTGCTGTCGTTGCTGTCCGTTAACCCGCTGCTTGATCTGGGTTTGGTGGGTGATTCTGTAACGGCTGTCTTTCGGTGAGTTAGTAGACCAAGGCGCAGCAGGTTGTGAATACATAATGACTTTATGGCAAGACGAATAACAGACACGAAATACACTTGACTAATTTACAAAATAACAAAACGAACTAGACAGACCTAAACTACGAACTTACATGAAATGAAGAACACATGAACAGGAACGACCGAACGAACGAGACGAGACGAGACAGTACCGTGTGGTGCAAAAAACACAGACACAGCAACAATCACCCACAAACAAACAGTGAGAACAACCTACCTTAAGGTATATGTTTTGTGCATTTGCAATGTGATTTCATAGGAAGTCAAAAGTCAAAAGTCAAAAATTTGGAAAAAACGTATCACCCCCTTAAAAAGTGCTTTCTGGACCGTTTTTTGAAATTCTTTCGATTTTTAGGTCAATTACACATGTATAAGAACTGTATGAAGATACTTTAGTCACATTTTATTATCATAATTTTTTTTGAAATGTTTACTTGTACTTAAGGAATATGTTTTGTGCATTTGCAAACTGATTTAATATGAAGTCAAAACTGTGAATAAATTAGAAAAAACTTATCAACCCCTTTAAAAAAGTGCTTTTTGGATTTCATAGTCGAAAATAACATTTTGTTTTAAAAAGGCCAAAATGAAGCATTTAAAACCATTTTGAAAAATGACGCCTGGTAACCCAAAACATAGAATATTTTTTGACTTTTTTTGGAAACCTCCTTAAATCACTCAGGCCGGACCCCCATTGACTCGAGAAGAAAAAACAAAACAAAAATTCCAGAAGAAAAAACAGAATTTTTTCTGACTTTTTTTGAAAACCTCCATAAATCACTCAGGCCAGCACCCATTGATTTTTGCCCGTAGAATAGTGCTCCCAGAGCGGGTATGGAATTCTGGATGCCCCCTAAAAGAAATTTCAACCATGGCACCTGGTAACCCCAAAAAAATACCAGGTGCACGAAAAGTTTGGACTTAGAATATGTTTTGAGTTTTTTTGAAAACCTCCATAAATCACTCAGGCCAGCACCCATTGATTTTTGCCCGTAGTATAGTGCTCCCAGAGCGGGTATGGAAGTCTGGATCCCCCCTAAAAGCATTTAAGGCTCTGTGTGTCTTTAAGCACCATACTTTTTCATTCCATCCTTGCTGTGTGTGTCTCTGTGTGTGTGTGAGCTTTTCTTTGACATCTGTTTAGAGAAATGACTGATTTACACTTCATGAGGGTTGCCTAATCACACACTTAAAGTTTTGGAAAGATCTGACTTTTTTAACCCTTTGAAACAGCACCTATGACCCCGTTTTAAGGCACTTCCGGTTGGCACAGAAGGCTTAGAATCAACAAAGGTAGACCTCATAGTGGCTTGATGGATTGTCATTGAAGACAGGTTCATTAGACATTCATAACCCATATAGGGTTTATTTAAAGAATGCACGTTACATTTGCATATGATTCAACAGTGAAAAACATCACATCATATTGCAAACATAACACAGTGTTAAATTTGCAATATGATGTGGTGAATCATATTGCAAACATAACACACAGTGTTACATTTGCAATATGATGTGTTGAATCATATTGCAAACATAACACAGTGTTACATTTGCAATATGATGTGGTGAATCATATTGCAAACATAACACACAGTGTTACATTTGCAATATGATGTGTTGAATCATATTGCAAACATAACACACAGTGTTACATTTGTAATATGATGTGTTGAATCATATTGCAAACATAACACACACTGTTACATTTGCAATATGATGTGTTGATTCATATTCCAAATGTAACGCGCATTCTTTAAATACTTTAGAAATACAAAATTGAACATCCTGATGACCTCAGGATGGCCGGCCAGTGTTAGTGGTTCCTCTCCATCGCTCGTTGCGTGGAAATTTCATCATGTCGATTTTGCTGATGGTACCCCCGCGTTGAAACATATTGCAATTGTACAAAAGTCAACTAGCAAGTCGGTGTCCATCAGTCAATTGGATGTTGTCAGACACCAAACTGATACCATCTGACACCAAACTCACTTTTTCCAACTCCTTTAGAAGCCAACTATAACATATTTCAGAGCAGGCCCAAAATTCACAGCGCCTTCTCTTTAAACCATAATAAAACAAATAATACGTAGTTATGTTCTAGCTGCGGGTCCAATGTTCACATTATGTTTAGCCCTATGTGAGGCGACCTCGAATCCCAAGTTTCGGCTCGATAGGTCATTCGGTGCCCGAGCAAAACCCTAATTGGTGCTGAAAATCCACTTTTTTCATTGCCTTGCTACGGGGTCCTTGAATGAGCAATCAAACAGGCTCGTTGGGGTCTGTCTTTATGGGCCGAGCCGGTTTCAATGCACCTAGTCTTGAGACTCTGGGACTTTTCTAAATGTCGTCCGTTTCGTTGAGCTGAAATGAATTGAAAACATAGCAAATACACGAGGCTGTTTATCGGTCCGAGAACCTTCTAGAGCCACATAAATCACCGTGCACAATCGACCTGAGGTCTAGAACAGGTTTGTAAATTTTCAGAACTCTAGGTCTGACGGTTCTTTAAAAGTTCAAACAAAAGTAACTACTACATGCACTGTCTGCTTCTTAGCCCCTCAGTGTGTCCCTCCCTCATTTCTATTGATTGTGTATTTTTTTAATTTTTTTTTAAATCTGATGGGATGAATGACTGATTTACAGTTCAGGAGGGTTGTCTATTCACATATATGAAGTTTTTGAAAGATTTGACATTTTTAACCCTTCAAAACAGCCCATTTGACACCAATTATGGCACTTCCGGTTGGCACAGGAAGTTGAAAATAAACACATATACTCACTGGAGTATGTTGTTTGAGAATCCTGAGTTTTAAGTCTATATGTTAAAATTTGACTGATTTACATAGGGCTGAATGCACTATTTCTCTCAATCTGCAGGTTGGCTATTGCAAACACTTTTAGGGTGATTTAACCACTTCCGGTTGCTCCAGGAAGCTTAGAATCGACACAGGTAGACCTCATGGTGGCCTGATGGACTGTCATCAAAGACAGGTTCATAAGACAATCATAACCCACATAGGCTTTAGGTTGAATTTAGAGGTGCAGTCAATGTATTCCAATGGGGAGACATTTCATTGTAAACTATTTGATGTAAACACCTTCTTTTAACTGTGAAGGGTTAATGCCACAAGGTCAATGTTGGGCTTGCACAGATCGGGAGGGCCTTAGGATTGTTTCTGACGTGAAATTGTGCTTCTAACCTTAACGGTTCTCTCTCTGTGTCCCAAAAGCAAATAAAATTGACATTGAGGTCAAAGGGTCATTTGTGTCCGTTCTCTTGTAACGGTCGCTGCGCTCAGACCGAGCGAGCTACGGTCCAGCGGGGCGTCTCGTTGAACTCGGCACGGCCTAGAGATAATAGGAATGCCATTGTCGGCTCTGTGTGTCTTTAAGCTCAAAAAAAATAATCGAAAAAAATTATGATAGTAAAATGTGACTAATGTATTTTCATACAGTTCTTATACATGTGTAATTGACCTAAAAATCGAAAGAATTTCGAAAAACGGTCCAGAAAGCACTTTTTTAAAGGGGGTAATACGTTTTTTCCAAATTTTTGACATTTTTGACTTTTGACTTCCTATGATATCATATTCCAAATGCACAAAAAATATACCTTAAGTTCAAAAAAAAAAATCAAAAAAAATTTTGTTAATAAAATTTGAAAAAAGTATTTTCATATAGTTCTTACACATGTGTAATTGACATAAAACTCGAAAGAATTTCGAAAAACGGTCCAGAACGCACTTTTTTAAGGGGGTGATAAGTTTTTGGCAAAACTTTCAAAATCTCAAAATTTTACTCTTGGGTCTTGACTTGCGTTACATAAAGCCTATGAAAAATTTAGATAGAACACATTCGCCCATTATAGGAATTTTGGAGTGTTACACAGCTCATTTGCAGCATGGCATTTGCCATCAGATTTGGATGAAACACCGCCAGAAGTAGTGTACTTGTCCATCGTGTATATGCTCCGCTCGGTGCCAATAAGTTGCCATGTTATTTTGTACAATTGGGGGGGGACTTCCCTTACATACAGTAGGGGGTCTAGTCAGTTTATACAGTAGGGGGTCTAGTCAGTATATAGGGGGTCTAGTCAGTATATAGGGGTCTAGTCAGTATATAGGGGTCTAGTCAGTTTATACAGTAGGGGGTCTAGTCAGTATATACAGTAGGTTGTCTATTCAGTATATAAGGGTCTAGGCAGTACATAGTTGCCTTTTTGAACATGGACTTGCTTTTTCTTCTATCTCTATACTGTATCTAGACGGTAATGATGCTAATTATTTGTTGGTGTGTTAAATACATTTTTGTTATCAAAGCAGTTTAATTGCTCCTAAATTTTACCTCAAAAGGCTGGATTTAGAAATAATGAATTCCAACAGTGAACATTCTCCTCCATCACTAAATATATTTCAGGGAGATTATTTCATACTTAACAACAAGCAGCCTACCCCTACACACCTCCTTTGAGGAGCACATTTTTACAGACAGACCCGGTGCAAAAAGGACTGCCACCCCTGCACTAAGATTTGTCCCATGGCTCAACACACTTGCCCCTTTCCACCAGAGCCCCCAATCAACTTCATTCACCACATCACTATGCGTCTCCTGCAGAAATAACACATGTACTTTCTTTTGTTTTACATATTCACCCAACACACTCCTCTTTCCCGCATCTCTGGCTCCATTTATATTAAGCGAGCCTACCCGAAGAGTTTCCATAAGAAGTGGGAGAAAAGCCAGCAGAGAAATAGACCAATAGCAAAGCTCAAAAAGCCCCAGTGTCAGAAAGAAATTAAACATTTAAACAGTGTCTGAAGGTAAACCTTTACGCACTGTTGTGACCCACTTCCTCAACCTAAACCGTTTCCTGGGTGAGAGGACACCATGCCCATCATTTCTCATAGCATGTTGTTCTGATCTTACAAACTTACTTGGATCAGAAAAAAAAGCCTTAAGATTAACTTTTTTTCCCCTTAGTCTCATTCAGGAACCTTGTCAGTTCCCTCTGCTTGACTGGCTGTCAGCTCCGGGCCCTTTGAAGAGGAGTCTGAAAAAAATAACTCCTCACCGTCCTGTTCCTCAGACTCACTTTCCTCCTTATCTCCATCTCCCATCCTGACCACCTGCCCTTCCTCTCTGGTCAGCCCCCCCCCCCCACAGCAACAGGTAAAGTTTCCATGGTGCCTTTGACCACACCCTTTTTCTTTTTCGGCTTAACACCCTCCTCCTCCCCCCTAGTCTCTTACACTTCCCCACTATACTCTCCTCATCCACTAGCATAACCTGACTAGACCCAGTCTCATCTATACCCCCATCCATATCCTGACTAGACCCAGCCTCATCTACACCACCATCCATAGCATAACTAGGCCCAGCATCATCTACACCACCCTCCATAGCATAACTAGGCCCAACCTCCGCTACCTCACCATCTCTAGCCTGACTAGACCTCCGCTACCCCACCATCTCTAGCCTGACTAGACCTCCGCTACCCTACCTTCTCTAGCCTGACTAGACCCAGCCTCCGCTACCCCACCATCTCTAGCCTGACTAGACCCAGCCTCCGCTACTCCACCATCTCTAGCCTGACTAGACCCAGCCTCATCTACACCACCATCCATAGCATAACTAGGCCCAGCATCATCTACACCACCCTCCACAGCATAACTAGGCCCAACCTCCGCTACCTCACCATCTCTAGCCTGACTAGACCTCCGCTACCCCACCATCTCTAGCCTGGCTAGACCCAGCCTCCGCTACTCCACCATCTCTAGCCTGACTAGGCCCAACCTCATCTGCACCACCATCTCTAGCCTGACTAGACCCAGCCTCATCTACACCACCATCTCTAGCCTGACTAGGCCCAGCCTCCGCTTCCCCACCATCTCTAGCCTGACTAGACCCAGCCTCCACTACCCCACCATCTCTAGCCTGACTTGACCCAGACCCCGCTACACCAACACCCATAGCCCGACTAGACTCAGCCTCCGCTATACTACCATCCATAGCCTGACTAGACCCAGCCTCAGCTACCCCACCATCTCTAGCCTGACTAGGCCCAGCCTCCGCTACCACACCATTTCTAGCCTGACTAGACCCAGCCTCATCTACACCACCATCCCTGGCTTGACTAGGCCCAACCTCATCTACACCACCATCTCTAGCCTGACTAGGCCCAGCCTCTGCTGTCTGCATCTCCTTACCCCCTGCACTTTGACATCGATTTCCCCCACTGGCGCTTGTACCCTCACCTTGTCTATGGCCTTTGTGTGGGCACGCAAAACTCTTATGCCGCAAATCCCCACACTAAAAACACCGTAGACTATCTGTGCTGGCAAACCCTGCGTAGAGCTCCTCCCCATGCCTCACTTTAAAGTGCACATTTAGCTGTTGCTCATTGTTATTCAGAAACATAAACACTTGTCTCCGGAACGAAACGACGTGCTGAACGGCATCTGCCTGAAATCCTGCAGACAGTACACGGAAACCACTAGCAAACTTACCAAAACCACTCAGCTCTTTCCTGTTTTGATCATCTGTAATAAACGGAGGCAAATTTGCAACTACCACTCTTGTCGAAGGGGTAGAGAGAGGTGAAATTAGCACCAACACACCCCTCACAAATGTTCCACTAGCAAGTAGCCTACCATCCAAATGTGCTCTTTTCATGAGCACAACCACAGCTTTGTTCATTCTAGAAGCAGAATGTATAAATTCAGCACCTACCTGTTCACCGACCGCGAGCAGAACCTCCTCCACCTTAACTCCGTTCTCAGGAACACATCTGAATCCATGCCGTATCGACAGCGTCTCCTCCTCGCTAGGCTGAGAAGCCATCAGGGAAAACCACACCTTCCAAACCCCAGGAAACTTACTCTGTCCTCTTCCTCCCTAACTTTGAAAAAACTGTGGATACCGCTTAAAAGAATATTGCATTAACCCTCCACCATAGAAAATAACATGTAAAGAAAATAATCAAAGAAATTTAGGACAGAGCCCATCACACCAAACTCCAAAAAACTCCCAGCATGCACTGAGAGAGAGAGAGAGAGAGAGAGAGAGAGAGAGAGAGAGAGGGATGGAGAGAGATAGAGAGAGAGGGATGGAGAGAGGGATGGAGAGAGACATAGAGAGAGAGAGGGGGATGGAGAGAGAGAGAGAGAGGGGGGGGTGGAGAGAGAAGGGGTGGAGAGAGGGAGAGAGGGGGATGAAGTGAGAGAGAGAGGGGGGTGGAGAGAGAGAGGGGGATGAGAGAGAGAGAGAGGGGGATGGAGAGAGAGAGAGAGATGGGGATGGATAGAGAGAGAGAGAGAGAGAGAGAGAGAGGGATGGAGAGAGAGAGAGAGAGAGAGGGGGATGGAGAGAGAGAGAGGGGGATGGATAGAGAAGAGAGAGAGAGGGGGATGGAGAGAGAAAGAGAGAGAGAGGGATGGAGAGAGAGAGAGAGAGAGAGAGAGAGAGAGAGAGAGAGAGAGAGAGAGAGAGAGAGAGAGAGAGAGAGAGAGAGAGGGATGGAGAGAGAGAGAGAGAGAGGGATGGAGAGAGAGAGAGAGAGAGATGGAGAGAGAGAGAGATGAATAAACACCTGTGTGCAAGTAGGTACACACACACGCGCCCGTGTCTATCCCTCTCTCTGTACACACCTTTTAGACTCACTCTCAAGCTGTCTCCTCACTGCCTCATCTACTTGTTTCCTGTAAACTATACTTTCTCTTTATACTTCCAGGATATGATTACAGAGAGCACAGGTTTCTTAATGTATTTAGAGGAGGAAAGATAGTTGGGTGAGGAGAGGCAAATCTTCTTTCACACATGATTGTATTCTCAATATAGCCACCAGTCACACCCAGTGTTGCAAATCACTGCACTTACACACCGCTAGCCCTGCACTCTTTTTACAGACATCTCTAACCTAGCCCTACGATGCAGACATCTCTAAACTAGTCCTACGATGGAGACATCTCTAACCTAGCCCTACGATGGAGACATCTCTAACCTAGCCCTACGATGGAGACATCTCTAAACTAGTCCTACGATGGAGACATCTCTAACCTAGCCCTACGATGCAGACATCTCTAAACTAGTCCTACGATGGAGACATCTCTAACCTAGCCCTACGATGGAGACATCTCTAACCTAGCCCTACGATGGAGACATCTCTAAACTAGTCCTACGATGGAGACATCTCTAACCTAGCCCTACGATGGAGACATCTCTAACCTAGCCCTACGATGGAGACATCTCTAACCTAGCCCTACGATGGAGACATCTCTAACCTAGCCCTACGATGGAGACATCTCTAACCTAGCCCTACGATGGAGACATCTCTAACCTAGCCCTACGATGGAGACATCTCTAACCTAGCCCTACGATGCAGACATCTCTAACCTAGCCCTACGATGGAGACATCTCTAACCTAGCCCTACGATGGAGACATCTCTAACCTAGCCCTACGATGCAGACATCTCTAACCTAGCCCTACGATGGAGACATCTCTAACCTAGCCCTACGATGGAGACATCTCTAACCTAGCCCTACGATGGAGACATCTCTAACCTAGCTCTACGATGGAGACATCTCTGACCTAGCTCTAAGATGCAGACATCTCTAACCTAGCCCTACGATGGAGACATCTCTAACCTAGCTCTACAATGGAGACATCTCTAACCTAGCCCTACGATGGAGACATCTCTAACCTAGCCCTACGATGGAGACATCTCTAACCTAGTCCTACGATGGAGACATCTCTAACCTAGCTCTAAGATGCAGACATCTCTAACCTAGTCCTACGATGGAGACATCTCTAACCTAGTCCTACGATGGAGACATCTCTAACCTAGCCCTACGATGCAGACATCTCTAACCTAGCCCTACGATGGAGACATCTCTAACCTAGCTCTAAGATGCAGACATCTCTAACCTTGCACTAGGATGGAGACATCTCTAACCTAGCCCTACGATGGAGACATCTCTAACCTAGCCCTACGATTGAGACATCTCTAACCTAGCTCTACCATGGAGACATCTCTAACCTAGCTCTACCATGGAGACATCTCTAACCTAGCCCTACGATGGAGACATCTCTAACCTAGCCCTACAATGTCAGAACAAATATAACAGGGGGTAGATATCAGGAGGCCTAGGGAACCATCCTGCAAATAGTTCCACCTTCACTGCACTCACAGGCACATAGAACACCCTCATACAGCGGTTTCCAGTCACGTACAGACACCTCCACCGTAGCCAAATGGTGCAGTGTCACAACTAATAGAAGCTGGGACAGGAAGTTTCAGGAGGCCTATAGGGAACCATCCTGCAAACTATTTCTCCTTCCTTCATATTGATCCCTCATACAGTATTTATTTATGCACCTGGCAAAGAAAGAAAGACAGGAAGCATCCTGTACTGAGAGAGAGTGAAGGCAGGTGCCTCACCCCCCTCTCTCTCCTAGAAGTTGAGGAGGTACTGAGAGAGAGGCAAGGCTGGTGTCTCACCCCCCTCTCTCTCCTAGAGGTTGAGGAGGTACTGAGAGAGAGGCAAGGCTGGTGTCTCACCCCCCTCTCTCTCCTAGAGGTTGAGGAGGTACTGAGAGAGAGGCAAGGCTGGTGTCTCACCCCCCTCTCTCTCCTAGAGGTTGAGGAGGTACTGAGAGAGAGTGAAGGCAGGTGTCTCACCCCCCCCCCCTCTCTCCTAGAGGTTGAGGAGGTACTGAGAGAGAGTGAAGGCTGGTGTCTCACCCCCCCCCCTCTCTCCTAGAGGTTGAGGAGGTACTGAGAGAGAGGGAAGGCTGGTGTCTCACCCCCCCCCCCTCTCTCTCTCCTAGAGGTTGAGGAGGTACTGAGAGAGAGTGAAGGCAGGTGTCTCACCCCCCCCCCCTCTCTCCTAGAGGTTGAGGAGGTACTGAGAGAGAGGGAAGGCTGGTGTCTCAGCCCCCCCCCCCCCCCACGCCCCTCTCTCCTAGAGGTTGAGGAGGTACTGAGAGAGAGTGAAGGCTGGCGTCTCACCCCCCCCCCCCCCTCTCTCTCTCCTAGAGGTTGAGGAGGTACTGAGAGAGAGGGAAGGCAGGTGTCCCACCCCCCCTCTCTCTCCTAGAGGTTTAGGAGGTACTGAGAGAGACGGAAGGCAGGTGTCGCCCCCCCCTCCCCCCCCTTAGGGGATGTATCCCTTAGGGTGAGTATAGGGGAGGTTTAGGGGATGTATAGGGAATGTATTAGGGCATGTATAGGGGATGTATAGGGAATGTATTAGGGGATGTATAGGGGATGTATAGGGAATGTATTAGGGGATGTATAGGGGATGTATAGGGGATGTATTAGGGGATGTATAGGGGATTATAGTGGATGTATAGGGAATGTATTAGGGAATGTATAGGGGATGTATTAGGGGATGTATAGGGGATGTATAGTGAATGTATTTCATGGATGTATAGGGGTGGTATAGGGAATGCATTAGGGGATGTATAGGGGATGTATAGGGGATGTATAGGGGATGTATAGGGAATGTATAGGGGATGTATAGGGGATGTATAGGGGATGTATAGGGGATGTATAGGGGATTTTTAGGGGATGTATAGGGGATGTATAGGGGATGTAGAGGGGATGTATATCGGATGTATAGGGGATGTATATCGGATGTATAGGGGATTTTTAGGGGATGTATAGGGGATGTATAGGGGATGTATAGGGGATGTATAGGGGATGTATAGGGGATGTATATCGGATGTATAGGGGATTTTTAGGGGATGTATAGGGGATGTATAGGGGATGTATAGGGGATGTATAGGGGATGTATAGGGGATGTATAGGGGATGTAGAGGGGATGTATATCGGATGTATAGGGGATGTATATCGGATGTATAGGGGATGTTTAGGGGATGTATAGGGGATGTTTAAGGGCTGTTTAGGGGATGTATAGGGGATGTAGAGGGGATGTATATCGGATGTATAGGGGATGTATATCGGATGTGTAGGGGATGTTTAGGGGATGTATAGGGGATGTTTAAGGGCTGTTTAGGGGATGTATACGGGATGTATAGGGGATGTATAGGGGGTGTTTAGGGGATGTATAGGGGATGTTTAAGGGCTGTTTAGGGGATGTATACGGGATGTATAGGGGATGTATAGGGGATGTTTAGGGGATGTATAGGGGATGTTTAAGGGCTGTTTAGGGGATGTATACGGGATGTATAGGGGATGTATAGGGGATGTTTAGGGGATGTATAGGGGATGTATAGGGGGTGTTTAGGGGATGTTTAAGGGCTGTTTAGGGGATGTTTAGGGGATGTATACGGGATGTATAGGGCATGTATACGGGATGTATAGGGGACGTTTAGGGGGTGTTTAGGGGGTGTATAGGGGATGTATAGGGGCTATATAGGGGGTGTATAGGGGGTGTATAGGGGATGTTCAGGGGATGTGTAGGGGATGCATAGTTGATGTATAGGTGATGTACAGGGGATGTTTAGGAGATGTATTAGGGATGTATAGGGATTGTATCCCTTAGGGGATGTATAGGGGATGTATAGGGGATGTATATAGGATGTATAGGGGATGTTTGGGGGATCTATAGGGAATGTTCAGGGGATGTATAGGGGATGTATAGGGGATTTTGGGGGATGTATATGGGATGTATATGGGATGTATATATATATATACTTTTCTGTACTGTCCTGTACTACACTGTCCTGTACTATACTGTTCTGTACTGTCCTCTACTTAAGTATTCTGTAATGTCCTGTACTATGATATACTGTACTGTCCTGAACTGTCCAATTCTGTTCCGTACTCTCCTGTACAGTACTGTTCTGTACTGTCCTGTACAAAAAATATATTGTACTGTCCTGTACTATAATATACTGTCCTGTACTATACTGTACTGTCCTGTACTGTACTATACTGTTCTGCCCTGTGCTGTCCCGAACTATACTATACTGTCCTCTTCTGTACTATACTGTGCAGTCCTGTATTATACTTACTATGCTATAATGTACTATACCATACTGTCCTGTACTATACTCTACTGTGCTGTACCATACTGTCCTGTACTATACTGTCCTGTTCTTTCCTGTACTATAGTGTACTGTCCTATGTTGCTCTATTCTGTACTGCCCTGTACTGTCCTGTCCTGAACTGCCCTGTACTGTCCTGAACTGCCCTGTACTGTCCTGTCCTGAACTGCCCTGTACTGTCCTGAACTGCCCTGTACTGTCCTGTCCTGAACTGCCCTGTACTGTCCTGAACTGTCCTGTACTGTCCAGTTCTGTACTGTCCTGAACTGTCCTGTACTGTCCAGTTCTGTACTGTCCTGTCCTGTACTGTCCAGTTCTGTACTGTCCTGTCCTGTACTGTCCTGTCCTGTACTGCCCTGTAATGTACTGTCCTGTGCTGTCTAGTTATGACTGTCCTGTACTTTCCTGTACTGTCCTGTTCTGTGCTGTCCAGTTCTGCACTGTCTTGTCCTGTACTGTCAAATTCTGTACTGTGCTGTACTGCCATACTGTCCTGTAGTGTCTTGTCCTGTAGTGTCCTGTACTGTCCTGCACTGTCCTGCACTGTCCAATTCTGTACTGTAATGTATTGTCCTGTCCTGTACCGTCTTGCCCTGTACTCTCATGTACTATCATGTACTATTCAATTCTGCTCTGTCCTGTACTTTCCTGTACTTTACTGTATTGTACTATAGTTCCCTGTACCCGGCCAATTATGTACTGTCCTGTACCGTACCCGCCTGTCCTGTTCTGTCAAATCAAATATGTATTGTCCTGTCCTGTACTGTACTGTCCTGTACTGTCCTGTACTGCAATGTACTGTCCTGTCCTGTCCTGTCCTGTACTGCAATGTCCTGTCCTGTACTGTCCTGTCCTGTCCTGTCCTGTACTGTCCTGTCCTGTCCTGTCCTGTCCTGTACTGTCCTGTACTGCACTGTACTGTACTGTCCTGTACTGCACTGTACTGTCCTGTCCAGTCCGGTACTGTCCTGTACTGCACTGTCCTGTCCAGTCCTGTACTGTCCTGTACTGCACTGTACTGTCCTGTCCAGTCCTGTACTGTCCTGTACTGCACTGTACTGTCCTGTCCAGTCCTGTACTGTCCTGTACTGTACTGTCCTGTCCTGTCCTGTCCTGTACTGTCCTGTCCTGTCCTGTCCTGTACTGTCATGTACTGTCCTGTACTGTTCTATACTGTCCAATTCTGTCCTGTACTGTCCTGTCCTGTCCTGTACTGTCCTGTCCTGTACTGTCCTGTACTGTCCTGTACTGTTCTGTACTGTACTGTCCAGACCAATTCTGTCCTGTCCTGTCCTGTACTGTCCTGTCCTGTCCTGTACTGTCCTGTCCTGTACTGTCCAATTCTGTCCTGTACTCTCCTGTCCTGTCCTGTCCTGTCCTGTACTGTCCTGTCCTGTACTGTCCAATTCTGTCCTGTACTGTCCTGTCCTGTACTGTCCTGTACTGTACTGTCCTGTCCTGTACTGTCCTGTACTGTACTGTCCTGTCCTGTACTGTCCTGTACTGTACTGTCCTGTCCTGTACTGTCCAATTCTGTGCTGTCCTGTTCTGTACTGTCCAATTCTGTCCTGTACTGTCCTGTACTGTACTGTCCAGTCCAATTCTGTTCTATACTGTCCCTTCCTGTACTGTCCTGTCCTGTCCAATTCTGTCCTGTCCTGTCCTGTTCTGTACTGTCCAATTCTGTCCTGTACTCTCCTGTCCTGTCCTGTACTGTACTGTCCAGACCAATTCTGTCCGGTCCTGTCTTGTACTGTACTGTCCTGTCCTGTACTGTCCTGTACTGTCCTGTCCTGTCCTGTACTGTCCTGTCCTGTCCTGTCCTGTACTGTCCTGTCCTGTCCTGTACTGTCCTGTCCTGTACTGTCCTGTCCTGTACTGTCCTGTCCTGTACTGTCCTGTCCTGTACTGTCCAATTCTGTCCTGTCCTGTTCTGTACTGTCCAATTCTGTCCTGACTGTCCTGTACTGTCCTGTCCTGTCCTGTACTGTCCAATTCTGTCCTGTACTGTCCTGTCCTTTACTGTCCTGTCCTGTCCTGTACTGTACTGTCCAATTCTGTCCTGTACTGTCCTGCACTGTACTGTACTGTCCTGTCCTGTACTGTCCTGTACTGTACTGTCCTGTACTGTCCTGTCCTGTCCTGTACTGTCCTGTCTTGTACTGTCCTGTCTTGTACTGTCCTGTCCTGTACTGTCCTGTACTGTCCAATTCTGTCCTGTACTGTCCTGTACTGTCCTGTCCTGCACTGTACTGTCCTGTCCTGTTCTGTACTGTCCAATTCTGTCCTGTCCTGTCCTGTAATGTCCAGACCAATTCTGTCCTGTAAAGTCCAGACCAATTCTGTCCTGTACTGTCCAGACCAATTCTGTCTTGTCCTGTCCTGTCCTGTCCTGTACTGTCTTGTACTGTCCTGTCCTGTACTGTCCTGTACTGTCCTGTACTGTCCTGTCCTGTACTGTCCTGTACTGTCCTGTCCTGTACTGTCCGATTCTGTCCTGTCCTGTACTGTCCTGACCTGTACTATACTATACTATACTGTCCTGTACTGTCCTGTACTGTCCTGTACTGTCCTGTCCTGTACTGTTCTGTCCTGTCCTGTACTGTCCAATTCTGTCCTGTCCTGTACTGTCCTGACCTGTACTATACTATACTATACTATCCTGTTCTGTTCTGTACTGTCCTGTTCTGACCACCCCCTGTATTTTGGTTAGGGCACCAGGCGGTGTTAAGTTAGGTAAGTTAAGTGGGTATGCAGGTTAGATAGGAGAGGGGGAACTTTGATATTTACTTTCTTTGCTTTGGTTCCGTCCAGCCCCTTTTCCCCATATTACCGTGTAAGAAAATAAATTCTAGTAAACGGTAAATTCTGCTTTTGTGTCATCCTTACTCGCACCTACAGTCCATACCTCTTGCACTTCAGAGAGTTGAGTTGTAGCAGGGAGTTGCGTTCCCTCTTCTCAGAGGCGTGCGTAACATAATGGGGGCTCATCCGGGATTCCATTAAACCCACCGGACCCTGCTGCACTGAGCTCTCTGTGGTTAGTGATTAAGGTGTGATGGTAGGTTGTGAGTTTGGATAACTTGTTTAGTTTGTGTGTTCAGTAAATTGCTGTGTACAAGATGGCTGCCTCAGCCATCTCCAAGTTCATTGATGCGCCCTCTATTGATAGTTTGGTGAGGTTTCGAAAAGTAGACCTTATAGCTATAGCTGACCATTATGGATTTGTTATCCCTGAGAAAGCCCTAAAGGCTGAGCTTTTGGTGCTAGTCAGGGAGGGTTTAGTGAGAGAAAGAATTCTCTCATTGCAAGGAGAGGAGACGGGTAGACCTTCTGATGCCAAGTCGGAGGACAGGGCGGAGGAAGGGGTTGCTCGTACCCCCTTTACATTGCCTCGATTCAATCCTCTATCTTCTGCTTCAGGTCGTTCAGACGGGACCGCTAGGCTAAAGGTGAGGCTGGCCCGGTTAGAAATGGAGCAACAAGATAAGGAGAGACAAATGCATTTTGATCTTGAAATTAGGAAAATAGAAGCCGACAAGGAGGTGAGGATCCGACAGCTAGAGCTAGATGCTGGCTCCGGTACGACTCCAAAAGCTGTTCATCATCAAGCCCACTTTGATGTAAGTAAAAATATAGCTTTAGTCCCACCATTCCGAGAGTCGGAAGTTGATTCCTATTTCTCTGCGTTTGAGCGTGTGGCCGCTGCGCTGCATTGGCCACTCGAGGTTTGGCCTCTCCTGTTACAATGTAAATTGTCTGGGAAAGCCCAGGAAGTAGTAGCTGCTCTCTCCCTGGAAGACAGTTTACACTATGATACAGTTAAAACTACCGTGTTGCGGGCTTATGAGTTGGTGACTGAAGCCTATAGACAGCGCTTCAGGAACCACAAGAAACCCTCTCACCGTACTTTTGTTGAGTTTGCTAGGGACAAAGAGTCTCTGTTTAACCTCTACCGAGCACCTACCCCGGGTCCGGGAGCACCCCCCACCCCCCCCACACTGATTAGCATCGCTAGCATAGCGTCACAATTAAATAGTAGCATCTAAATATCATTAAATCACAAGTCCAAGACACATAATGAAAGATACAGATCCTGTGAATAAAGCCACCATTTCAGATTTTTATAATGTTTTACAGGGAAGACACAATATGTAAATCTATTAGCTAAACACGTTAGCAAAAGACACAATTTTTTTACTCCAACAGTTTTTTCCTGCGTCAGTAGCTATCACTGATTTGACTAAATAAAAATATATATAGCCACTAACCAAGAAACAACTTCATAAGATGACAGTCTGATAACATATTTATGGTATAGCATAGTTTTTTTTTGAAAAATGTGCATTTTTCAGGTATAAATCACAGTTCTACATTGCAGCTGCAATCTGAAATAGTGCCGACGCAGCCAGAACAATTACAGAGACCAACGTCATATAACTAATTACTTATCTTAAAACATTTCAGAAAAAATACACAGCGTACAGATATTGAAAGCCCAACATCTGGTGAATCCAAACAATATTTCAGATTTATTAAATGTTTTATAGCGAAAACAAAATGTAGCGCTAAATTAGCATAGCCACGCCAGCCAGAACCAGCTGGCCGCCCACGACCAGTTCACATGCACGACAGATATATGAAATAACATCGTAAATTGGGTCTTACTATTGCTGATCTTTCATCAGAATGTTGATCAAGGTGTCCTTAGTCCTGATGAGTCGTTCAATCCATTCATAATGGCAACTTTCCCTCTTCATTTAGCATATGTACTGGTCGACTGGCCAAAGTAAAAAAAGTCACAGAACGGAACACGGCAAAACTCCCGAAAAAATTCAAATAATCTGATTAAACTATATTGAAAAAACATACATTAGGATGATATGGTCACATGTATCAAACAAACTTCGAGACGGAGATAGTTTTCATCCGTAACGGCAGCAAAACAGTAGACAATCGCACCTCCAAATCGCGCGATTCAGAGAACCGGAAGTTGTCCGTCACGCCAAAGAAATAGGTCTTATTTCACGTCAGTACAAGATAAACAAAAAATTTCTCCTCTGACGTCCTCTTGACACCCAGAGGAAGACGAATGAAGTGTGTTTCGGGTCATAGGTGGCGTGACCATATATAGGCAGAGCGTTGAAGCGAGCATACACATCTTGCATTCTTCTTCTTGGTCAGGGAAAGTGCTGTCAAATGACTTCTGTTTCACTCAGAGACAAAATTGAAACGGTTTTAGAAACTATAGATTGTTTTCTATCCAATGGTATTAATTATATGCATATAGTAAGAGCAATAATTGAATAAGAGGCAGTTTAATCTGTAGAGGAAATTATGCTAATGCAAAAACAGCACCGCCTGTATTCTCAAGAAGTTAATCGATGGTGTTCAGCCAGCAAAGCTAACACCTTTGCTGATATTCGGGAGTTGATGCTGTTGGAGGATTTTAAAAACAACCTCCCTGATAGAATTGTAGTTCATTTAAATGAACAGAAAGTGGTGACATTGGCCCAGGCAGCAGTGTTGGCAGATGTTACGCTTTGACACACAAGACTGTCTTTGGTGCACCTCGTTTTGAAGGTAGACTGATTACGTCATCAGTGCCTCATTCAGGTCGCTTTTCCTCTGACAAGCCTTTTCATGAGATCCGTGAATGTTTTTACTGTCACCAAAAGGGTCACGTGATTGCGGACTGCCCAGTTTTGAAAAATAAACCGAAACAGTCCCAGTCACCGTCCCCAAAAAGGAAAAGTTTGGGTTTAGTCAAGTCTTTGGCTCGTCCGTTGGTCCGAGGTATTGATTCAGCATTTGAGAAACCGGATCCTGTTTATGCTCCGTTTATCTCTACCGGTTGTGTTTCCTTAACTGGAGAGCAAGCTGATCAAGAGCCAATTAAAATCTTACGAGACACCGGGGCGGCGCAGTCAGTAATTATTACTGATGCTTTACCCTGGTCTCCTGAAACGTATTGTGGCTCACATGTTATATTACAGGGGATAGAGACAAAAACAGTACCTGTACCATTACACTGGGTACACTTAGTGTCAGACTTGGTATCAGGATGTTTCCGTGTTGGTGTAATGTCTACACTGCCAGTAAAAGGAGTCACATTGCTATTAGGGAATGATATTGCTGGTGGTAACGTTATTCCTGTGTTAGAGGTAGTAGACAACCCAGAAATCAAAATTGCAGATGAGAAATTGGTTCAAGCATTTCCACATGTTTTTCCTACTTGTGTCTTACCGAGGGCACAATCTCGCAAGCTTGGAGATGTGGTGGATTTGGTTAGTTCCATTTTTGAGAATATTGAAGTAGAAGACAATGCACCGAGTATTCCTTCTGCAAGTCCGACAGTTTTTACACCTGTAAAAACTAAGGAAGGGGACTGCGAAATCGCACCCCAATTACATGACATTCTTTTGTCTGTCACCACTGAGAAGGTGATTGAATGTCAAAAAGGAGACACCAGTCTTCGCAAGTGTTTTGCTTCGGTAATTTCCATTGAGGAAGCTAAAACTAGAGAGACTGCCTACTTTATGGAAGCAGGAGTTTTGATGCGTAAATGGGCAGCTCATGACACCGTTAATGACTGGAGTGAAGTGTGTCAAGTGGTTGTTCCTACACCGTTCCGACAGCAGGTGCTGTCACTCGCCCATGACCAGGCGTGGTCTGGACATTTGGGGATCACAAAGACTTATAACCGGGTCCTTCGTCATTTTTTTGGGCCAGGTTTGAAGTCTGACGTGGTCCAATTTTGTAAAACATGTCACGTATGTCAACTCACTGGGAAAGCGAATCAAACAGTTCCTAGAGCACCGCTCTACCCGATTCCTGTGGTGGGGGAACCGTTTGAAAGAGTGATAGTTGATTGTGTAGGTCCATTGCCGAAAACCAGGTTAGGTAACCAGTTCCTACTAACAATAATGTGCAGTGCTACTCGATACCCAGAGGCTATTCCTCTCCGTACTATTACGGCTAAGACTGTGGTGAAGGCACTGGTGAAGTTCTTCTCTACGTTTGGACTCCCTAAAGTAATCCAAACAGATCAGGGATCCAACTTTATGTCCAAAATGTTTTCAAATGTGTTAAAGACGCTGTGTATTTCCCATCAGGTCTCAAGTCCGTATCATCCAGAGAGTCAAGGGGCTCTCGAACGCTGGCATCAGACGCTGAAGGCAATGCTACGCAAGTATTGTATGGATACCAGTACCGATTGGGATGAGGGGGTGCCCTTTGTCCTATTTGCTATTAGGGAAACGATACAAGAGTCCTTAGGGTTCAGCCCTGCTGACCTTGTGTTTGGACATACCCCAAGGGGTCCGCTGAAAGTGTTGAAGGAGCATATCTTATCTCCTACACCCAGTAGCGCCCCTAAAAATGTGTTGGATTATGTCAGTAAAATGCGGGAGAGACTGCACGCCGCATGTGCGTTAGCCCAAAAGTCTCTTTCCTCTTCGCAAAAACGCATGAAGGTGCATTATGACAAAAAGGCTGTTGGCCGTTCTTTTGCACCAGGGGATCAAGTTTTAGTTTTGTTGCCAATTCCTGGCTCATCTCTGTCAGCACGTTTTTCTGGACCATATCTGGTGGAAAAGAAACTCAGTGACACCAACTATGTGATAAAGACCCCAGATCGAAGGCGTTCTTCCCGTGTGTGTCATGTTAACATGCTAAAAGAATATTATGTACGTGACTCTCCAGACAGCTCCTCAAGTAAGCCGGTCCAGCCCGCCGTCTCCAGTGTGGCTGCGGTGGTGCTGAAGCCTGGCTGGGACAGGATAAGGAGGATGGGTTGGAGTTACGCCATACGTTACAGCAGTGTGAACGCCTATGTAATTCAGAGATGCTGAAGAAGTTACCCTCTCAAATGGAACATTTGGATAGCGATCAAACTAAGGACCTTATCCTATTGATAAACAGTTTTCTCAGTGTGTTTCAGGATGTTCCAAGTCGCACGTCCATCTTGGAACATGACGTGGATGTGGGCAACGCTGCTCCTATACGTCAGCATCCGTACCGGGTTAATGCAAAGAAAATGGAGGTAATGAAAAGTGAGGTAGCTTATTTATTACAGAATGACATGGCAAAACCCAGTAACAGCTCCTGGAGTTCCCCATGTATTCTTGTTCCTAAGCCTGACGGTACGTCCCGCTTATGCACGGACTATCGTCGCGTAAATGCAGTTACAAAGTCTGATTCTTTTCCTCTACCTCGATTAGATGACTGCATTGATAGAATTGGCTCTGCTGCTTACGTTAGTAAGTTAGATTTGTTAAAAGGTTATTGGCAGGTGCCTCTGACCTCTCGAGCTTCTGACATATCGGCTTTTGTTACGCCTGATAACTTTGTACAATACACTGTGATGCCCTTTGGCATGTGTAATGCACCTGCTACTTTTCAGCGTCTAGTTAACATTGTGTTTGCAGATGTGCCAAATTGTACTGCATACCTTGATGATGTGGTGATCCATTCGTCTACTTGGTCTGATCATCTCTCCACTTTGAAAAGTGTGTTTCAGCGGTTGGAGAATGCTTCTTTAACCCTCAATTTGGCCAAGTGTGAGTTTGGGAAGGCTACGGTGACTTACTTAGGGAAACAAGTGGGACGAGGTCAAGTGCGCCCAGTATCTGGCAAGGTGGAGGCAATTGTTGCTTTTCCTGCTCCCACGACTCAACGCCAGTTGCGCAGATTCCTAGCGATGGTAGGGTACTATCGTACATTCTGTAAGAATTTCTCGACGGTAGTAGCTCCCCTTTCATCTCTGCTTAGTCCCAAGGTACCATTTAGGTGGTCCAAGGACTGTAACCATGCGTTTGAGTCCGCTAAAGCGCTACTTTGTAGTGCCCCAGTGCTTGCCGCCCCCAACTTTGACAAACCTTTTAAGTTGTAGGTTGACGCTAGTATAGTGGGGGTGGGTGCGGTTCTCTTACAGGAAGATGAAGACGGAGTGGATCGGCCCGTCAGTTTCTTCTCCCGTAAGTTCAACTCGTGTCAGTCAAGGTACTCCACAATTGAACAAGAGACGCTAGCTTTATTGCTAGCCTTACAGTTCTTTGAGGTATATGTGGGATCCAGTGCCTTGCCTGTAATGGTCTTCACAGACCATAATCCTTTAGTGTTCTTAAAGCAAATGTACAATCAGAACCGCCGCCTTATGCGGTGGGCTCTGATTGTACAAGGATATAATGTACAGATAGCCTATATGAAGGGCTCAGCGAATGTGGTTGCTGACGCTCTATCACGGGTTTACTAACTGGGGAAGCGTTGGTTTTTGTTATTACAAACTG
This sequence comes from Salvelinus fontinalis, assembly GCF_029448725.1. NCBI lineage: Eukaryota > Metazoa > Chordata > Actinopteri > Salmoniformes > Salmonidae > Salvelinus > Salvelinus fontinalis. The sequence continues at coordinate 1,883,597 of NC_074694.1, forward strand.
TATGTTTGCAATTTTTGTGGTGGGCGTGTTACGTTCCCCAGTTTCTGTGTTCTGTTTTGTATTTGAGTGTGTGTTTCAGGAGATGGCTTCCTGAAGTACTCCCCAACCAGCTGATTGGTCAACCCCAGGCTAATTGGTGATTGGAGCTGACCCCGCCCCCTCGTCAAGAAGCAGCTGACTCTAATCACCATTGCCACCTGAAGATAAAAGCCAGTGTTCTGCCCAGGGGTGAGAGAGGAGATGAGATAAGGAGTAGAGATTTGGAGATTGAGAGAAAAATTAGATTGTGATATAGTGTTGGTTGTGTATCAGAAAGTGTGGTATGTACTGTTGTCATTGGTAGCAGTTTTGCTATGTCCTGTGTTTGTGAGTGTTTGTGAAATTGTTAATAATTACTCTGTTTCGTTTGTTCCCAGGGGGGGAAGGAGAAGGCACTTTGGGAGTGCTTAGGCAAGAGGCCCGAGGGCATACATATACCCGTAGTATATTTACTGTCTAGGCACACTAGGTAAGACCTGTTCTGACCACCCCCTGTATTTTGGTTAGGGCACCAGGCGGTGTTAAGTTAGGTAAGTTAAGTGGGTAGGCAGGTTAGATAGGAGAGGGGGAACTTTGATATTTACTTTCTTTGCTTTGGTTCCGTCCAGCCCCTTTTCCCCATATTACCGTGTAAGAAAATAAATTCTAGTAAACGGTAAATTCTGCTTTTGTGTCATCCTTACTCGCACCTACAGTCCATACCTCTTGCACTTCAGAGAGTTGAGTTGTAGCAGGGAGTTGCGTTCCCTCTTCTCAGAGGCGTGCGTAACACTATACTATACTATACTATAATACGCTATACTAGCCTGTACTGTCCTGTACTATACTCTACTGTGCTGTACTATACTGTCCTGTTCTGTCCTGTACTATATTGTACTGTCCTGTATTGTCCTATTCTGTACTGTCCTGTACTGTACTCTGCTGTTCAGTCCTGTACTGTCCCGTACTGTCCAGGTCTGTACTGTCTTGTACTGTCCATTTTCTGTATTGTCTGATTCTCTACTGTCTGATTCTGTACTGTCCTGTACTTTACTGTCATGTACTGTCCAATTGTGTATTGTACACTTCTGTCCTGTACTGTCCAATTCTGTCCTGTACTGTACTGTACTGTCCTGCCCAATTCTGGTCTGCACTGTCAAATTCTGTCCTGTACTGTCCAATCATGTCATGTCTTGTCCTGTACTGTCCTGTCCTGTTCAATTCTGTACTGTCTGATTCTGTACTGTCCTGTACTTTACTGTCCTGTACTGTCCAAATTGTGTACTGTCCAAATGTGTACTGAGCAATTCTGTCCTGTACTGTCCTGTCCTATACTGTACTGTCCTGTGCTGTCATGTACTCTCCATTTCTATCCTCTACTGTCCAATCCTGTACTGTCCTGTACTGTGCTTTTCTGTCCTGTCCTCTACTGTTGGATGGGAAGCAACGCTGCATAGCTTTTTTGAGGTCTCTCCAGAGATGTTCGATCGGGTTCAAGTCTGGGCTCTGGCTGGGCCACTCAAGGACATTCAGTGACTTGTCCCAAAGCTAATCCTGTGCTGTCTTGACTGTGTGCTTAGGCTCGTTGTCCTGTTGGAAGGTGAACCTTCGCCCCAGTCTGAGGTCCTGAGCGCTCTGGAGCAGGTTTTCATCAAGGATCTCACTGTACTTTGCCTGTTCATTTTTCCCTCAATCCTGCTTAGTTGAACAACATCCCCACAGAATGATGCTGCCACCACCTTGCTTCACCGTGCCATGTTTCCCCCAGATGTGACGCATGGCATTCAGGCCAAAGAGTTGAATCTTGGTTTCATCAGATCAGATAATCTTGTTTCTCATGGTCTGAGAGTATTTTGGTGCCTTTTGGCAAACTCCAGGTGGGCTGTCATGTGCCTTCTGTCTGGCCACTCTTCTGTGTGGCTTTTGTCTGTCCACTCTACCATAAATGCCTGATTGGTGGTGTGCTGCAGAGATTGTTGTCCTTCTGGAAGGTTCTCCCATCTCCACAGATGAACTCTGGAGCTCTGTCAGATTGACCACAGAGTTCTTGGTGACCTCCCTGACCAAGGCCCTTCTCCCACAATTGCTCAGTTTGGGAAGGCAGCCAGCTCTTGGAAGAGTCTTGCTGGTTCCAAACTGCTTCCATTTAAGAATGATGGAGGCCACTGTGTTATTGGGGACCTTCAATGCTGCAGACATTCTTTGGTACCCTTCCCCGGATCTGTGCCTCTACAATACTGCCTCAGAGCTCTACTGACAATTCCTTCAACCTCATTGAATGATTTTTGCTCTGAAGGCGGAACTAACGCACAACTGTTTAGGTGAGGTACTGGATAGCGGAGTAAAACACCTGGTTAGGGGAGGTGCTGGCTAGAGGAGTAGAACACCTGGTTAGGGGGGGTGCTGGCTAGCGGAGTAGAACAACTGTTCAGGCGAGGTGCTGGCTAGCGGAGTAGAACACCTGTTTAGGAGAGGTTCTGGCTAGCGGAGTAGAACTCCTGTTTAATCGAGGTGCTGGCTAGCGGAGTAGAACACCTGTTTAGGAGAGGTGCTGGCTAGCAGAGTAGAACACCTGTTTAGGAGAGGTTCTGACTAGCGGAGTAGAACACCTGTTTAGGAGAGGTTCTGACTAGCGGAGTAGAACACCTGTTTAGGAGAGGTGCTGACTAGCGGAGTAGAACACCTGTTTAGGAGAGGTGCTGACTAGCGGAGTAGAACACCTGTTTAATCGAGGTGCTGGCTAGCGGAGTAGAACACCTGTTTAATCGAGGTGCTGGCTAGCGGAGTAGAACACCTGTTTAATCGAGGTGCTGGCTAGCAGAGTATAACACCTGTTTAATCGAGGTGCTAGCTAGCGGATTAGAACACCTGTTTAATCGAGGTGCTGGCTAGCGGAGTAGAACACCTGTTTAATTGAGGTGCTGGCTAGCGGAGTAGAACACCTGTTTAATCGAGGTGCTGGCTAGCGGAGTAGAACACCTGTTTAATCGAGGTGCTGACTAGCGGAGTAGAACACCTGTTTAATCGAGGTGCTGACTAGCGGAGTAGAACACCTGGTTAGGGGAGGTGCTGGCTAGCAGAGTAGAACACCTGTTTAGGAGAGGTGCTGACTAGCGGAGTAGAACACCTGTTTAGGAGAGGTGCTGACTAGCGGAGTAGAACACCTGTTTAGGAGAGGTGCTGACTAGCGGAGTAGAACACCTGTTTAGGGGAGGTGCTGACTAGCGGAGTAGAACACCTGTTTAGGAGAGGTGCTGGCTAGCGGAGTAGAACACCTGTTTAGGAGAGGTGCTGACTAGCGGAGTAGAACACCTGTTTAGGAGAGGTGCTGGCTAGCGGAGTAGAACACCTGTTTAGGAGAGGTGCTGGCTAGCGGAGTAGAACACCTGTTTAGGAGAGGTGCTGGCTAGCGGAGTAGAACACGTGTTTAGGAGAGGTGCTGGCTAGCGGAGTAGAACACCTGTTTAGGAGAGGTGCTGGCTAGCAGAGTAGAACGCCTGGTTAGGAGAGGTGCTGGCTAGCGGAGTAGAACACTTGTTTAGGAGAGGTGCTGGCTAGCGGAGTAGAACCGTTTTTTATTTTTTTATTTTACCTTTATTTAATAACTAGGCAAGTCAGTTAAGAACCAATTCTTATTTTCAATGACTTCCAAGGAACAGTGGGTTAACTGCCTTGTTCGGGGGAAGAACAACATATTTTTAACTTGTCAGCTCAGGGATTTAAACTAGTCCAACGCTCTAACCACTAGGCTACCTGCTCTAACCACTAGGCTACCTGATCTAGCCACTAGGCTACCTGCTCTAACCACTAGGCTACCTGCTCTAGCCACTAGGCTACCTGCGCTTACCACTAGGTTACCTGCTCTAACCACTAGGCTACCTGCTCTAGCCACTAGGCTACCTGCTCTAACCACTAGGTTACCTGCACTAACCACTAGGCTACCTGTCTCTAACCACTAGGCTACCTGTCTCTAACCACTAGGCTACCTGTCTCTAACCACTAGGCTACCTGCTCTAACCAGTAGGCTACCTGCTCTAGCCACTAGGCTACCTGCTCTAACCACTAGGCTACCTGTCTCTAACCACTAGGCTACCTGCTCTAACCACTAGGTTACCTGCACTAACCGCTAGGCTACCTTCTCCAACCACTAGGCTACCTGTTCTAACCACTAGGCTACCTAAACTAACCACTAGGCTACCTGCTCTAATCACTAGGCTAGCTGCTCTAACCAATAGGCTACCTGTCTCTAACCACTAGGCTACCTGCTCTAGCCACTAGGCTACCTGCTTTTACCACTAGGCTACCTGATCTAGACACTAGGCTACTTGCTCTAACCACTAGGCTACTTGCTCTAGCCACTAGGCTACCTGCTCTAACCACTAGGTTACCTGCACTAACCACTAGGCTACCTGCTCTTACCACTAGGCTACCTGCTCTAACCACTGGGTTACCTGCTCTAACCACTAGGCTACCTGCTCTAACCACTAGGCTACCTGCTCTAACCACTAGGCTACCTGCTCTAACCACTAGGCTACCTGCTCTAACCACTAGGCTACCTGTCACTAACCACTAGGCTACCTGCTCTTACCATTAGGTTACCTGCACTAACCACTAGGCTACCTGCTCTAACCACTAGACCTCCTGCTCTAACCACTAGGCTACCTGTCTCTAACCACTAGGCTATCTATCTCTAACCACTAGGCTACCTGCTCTAACCACTAGGCTACCTAAACTAACCACTAGGCTACCTGCTCTAACCACTAGGCTACCTGTCTCTAACCACTAGGCTACCTGCTCTAACCACTAGGCTACCTGCTCTAACCACTAGGCTACCTGCTCTAACCACTAGGCTACCTGCTCTAACCACTAGGCTACCTGCTCTAACCACTAGGCTACCTGTCTCTAACCACTAGGCTACCTGCTCTTACCATTAGGTTACCTGCACTAACCACTAGGCTACCTGCTCTAACCACTAGACCTCCTGCTCTAACCACTAGGCTACCTGTCTCTAACCACTAGGCTATCTATCTCTAACCACTAGGCTACCTGCTCTAACCACTAGGCTACCTAAACTAACCACTAGGCTACCTGCTCTAACCACTAGGCTACCTGTCTCTAACCACTAGGCTACCTGCTCTAACCACTAGGCTACTTGCTCTAGCCACTAGGCTACCTGCTCTAACCACTAGGTTACCTGCACTAACCACTAGGCTACCTGCTCTTACCACTAGGCTACCTGCTCTAACCACTGGGTTACCTGCTCTAACCACTAGGCTACCTGCTCTAACCACTAGGCTACCTGCTCTAACCACTAGGCTACTTGCTCTTGCCACTAGGCTACCTGCTCTAACCACTAGGTTACCTGCACTAACCACTAGGCTACCTGCTCTTACCACTAGGCTACCTGCTCTAACCACTGGGTTACCTGCTCTAACCACTAGGCTACCTGCTCTAACCACTAGGCTACCTGCGCTAACCACTAGGCTACCTGCTCTAACCACTAGGCTACCTGTCTCTAACCACTAGGCTACCTGCTCTTACCATTAGGTTACCTGCACTAACCACTAGGCTACCTGCTCTAACCACTAGGTTACCTGCTCTAACCACTAGGCTACCTGCTCTAACCACTAGGCTACCTGCCTCTAACCACTAGGCTACCTGCCTCTAACCACTAGACCTCCTGCTCTAACCACTAGGCTACCTGTCTCTAACCACTAGGCTATCTGTCTCTAACCACTAGGCTACCTGCTCTAACCACTAGGCTACCTAAACTAACCACTAGGCTACCTGCTCTAACCACTAGGCTACCTGTCTCTAACCACTAGGCTACCTGTCTCTAACCACTAGGCTACCTGTCTCTAACCACTAGGCTACCTGTCTCTAACCACTAGGCTACCTGTCTCTAACCACTAGGCTATCTGCTCTAACCACTAGGCTGCCTGCTCTAACCACTAGGCTACCTGCTCTAACCACTAGGCTACCTGTCTCTAACCACTAGGTTACCTGCTATGTAGAACACTTGAAAAGGAAAAGGAGAGCCTCACACGTCAGGAGCTCGGATGCAATAATTTAATACTTTAATAACCTAATAACCAATGTTTGGACAAACAAATTGTCTTCATTGGTTTTTGCGCTGACATGCACTGTCAACTGTGGGACCTTATATAGACAGGGGTGTGCCTTTCCAAATCATGTCCAATCAATTGAATTTACCACAGGTGGACTCCAATCACGTTGTAGAAACATCTCAAGGATGATCAATGGAAACAGGATACGCCTGAGCTCAATTTCAAGACTCATAGCAAAAGGTCTGGATGCTTAGCGTAAATAAGGTATTCATGTTTTGTATTTTTTTTTTTTTTTTTAATAAACTAAAAACCTCTTTTCATTCTGTCATTATAGGCTATTGTGTGTCGATTGATGAAGAAACATTTAAATTTAATACATTTTAGAATAAGGCTGTAACGTAACAAAATGTGGGAAAAGTCAAGTGATCTGAATACTTCCCGAAGCCACTGTACATACAATACAGTGTCGTTGCCTCATTAGAAGCCACTGTACATACAATACAGTGTTGTTGCCTCATTAGAAGCCACTGTACATACAATACAGTGTCGTTGCCTCATTAGAAGCCACTGTAAATACAATACAGTGTCGTTGCCTCATTAGAAGCCACTGTACATACAATACAGTGTTGTTGCCTCATAAGAAGCCACTGTACATACAATACAGTGTTGTTGCCTCATTAGAAGCCACTGTACATACAATACAGTGTCGTTGCCTCATTAGAAGCCACTGTACATACAATACAGTGTCGTTGCCTCATTAGAAGCCACTGTACATACAATACAGTGTCGTTGCCTCATTAGAAGCCACTGTACATACAATACAGTGTCGTTGCCTCATTAGAAGCCACTGTACATACAATACAGTGTCGTTGCCTCATAAGAAGCCACTGTACATACAATACAGTGTCGTTGCCTCATTAGAAGCCACTGTACATACAATACAGTGTCGTTGCCTCATAAGAAGCCACTGTACATACAATACAGTGTCGTTGCCTCATTAGAAGCCACTGTACATACAATACAGTGTCGTTGCCTCATTAGAAGCCACTGTACATACAATACAGTGTCGTTGCCTCATTAGAAGCCACTGTACATACAATACAGTGTCGTTGCCTCATTAGAAGCCACTGTACATACAATACAGTGTCGTTGCCTCATTAGAAGCCACTGTACATACAATACAGTGTCGTTGCCTCATAAGAAGCCACTGTACATACAATACAGTGTCGTTGCCTCATTAGAAGCCACTGTACATACAATACAGTGTCGTTGCCTCATTAGATCCCCTTTCGTTGTGAGCCAAAGAGCAATGTGTGTTAGCTGTAGGTAAGAATATCATTAAACATCACACACACACACATACACAGCCTTCCCACAGCCGGGAGAAAATTAAACACATATGGAAATAAGAAAACAGCATAATTAGTAGCTAGTTGTTTGAACTGTGCAGGGGGTTCAGCGAAACGCCTGTTCTCTACAAAGTGAGACATTATACACTATATGTGAATGAGCCAGCATCTCTCTTTCATCTCTCTATTTAACCGCTGAGTTTATGCCTTTCAAAAACACCTTTGAGTAGAGGAGACATTACGCGACTAGATGCCTGTCCTCTCCTCCTCTCATCATCTCTTTATCCGTGAAAAAGGGGAGATGAAAAGAACACAACAAAAGCTGTCACTCTCTCTAAGGGTTCCCACTGTACCCTCTAATCCGAGTTTGGGACTCGGGGACGGTCACACCATCAGGGATCAGGATGAAAGGGTGTGGAGAAGAAGAGAGCGAGAGAGAGAGAGAGAGAGAGACAGAGAGAGAGAGAGAGAGAGCGGAACCTCCTCAGTCTGTCGTGTCCTTGGACTAAAGTCAATTTAAAGAAAATGCTAGAAGGAACAGAACATTCACTATCCATAATACAGGGTAGCACCATGCCCAGGTACATTGGTTGTAGTATAGAGAGGACATATTTCATAGACTTTAAGGAGACTGAAGGAGACCGTAGGAGACAGTTGGAGACTGAGGAGACTGAAGGAGACTGAAGGAGACTGAAGGAGACAGTAGGAAACAGTTGGAGACTGTGGGAAACAGTAAGAAGGAGACTGTAGGAAACTGTAGGAGACTGTAGGAGACTGTATGAGACTGTAGGAGACTGAAGGAGACTGAACGAGACTGAACGAGACTGAAGAAGCCTGAAGGAGACTGTAGGAGACTGCAGGAGACTGTAGGAGACTGAGGAGACAGTATGAGACAGTATGAGACTGTAGGATACTGAAGGAGACAGTATGAGACAGTAGGAGACTGTAGGAGATAGTAGGAGACAATAGGAGACAGTAGGATACTGTAGGAGACTGTAGGAGACAGTAGGAGACAGCATGAGACAGTAGGAGACAGTAGGAGACAGTAGGAGACAGTATACGACTGTATTAGACAGCAGGAGACTGTATGAGACTGTAGGAGACAGTAGGAGACTGTAGGATACTAACAGAGACAGTATGAGACAGTTGGAGACTGTAGGACACAGTAGGAGACAGTATGAGACTGTAGTAGCCAGCAGGAGACTGTGGGAGACAGTATGAGACAGTAGGAGACTGTAGGAGACTGTAGTAGCCAGCAGGAGACTGTGGGAGACAGTATGAGACAGTAGGAGACTGTAGGAGACTGTAGGAGACAGTAGGAGACAGTAGAAGACTGTAGTAGACAGCATGAGACAGTAGGAGACTGTAGGAGACTGTAGGAGACTGTAGGAGACTGTAGGAGACAGTAGGAGACAGTAGAAGACTGTAGTAGACAGCAGGAGACTGTAGGACACAGCATGAGACAGTAGGAGACAGTATGTGACAGTAGAATACTGTAGTAGACAGCAGGAGACTGTATGAGACTGTATGAGACTGTATGAGACAGTAGGAGACTGAAGGAGACTGTATGATACTGTATGAGACTGTAGGAGACAGTAGAAGACTGTAGGAGACTGTAGGAGACAGAAGTAGGACTCTGTAGAAGACAGTAGGATACTGTAGGATGCAGTAGCAGCCAGTAGGAGACTGAAGGAGACTGAAGGAGACTGAAGGAGACAGTAGGAGACTGTAGGAGACTGTATGGGACTGTGGGAGACTGTAGGAGACAGTATGAGACTGTAGGAGACAGCAGGAGACAGTAGAAGACTGTACGGGGCAGTAGGAGACAGTAGGAGACAGTAGGAGACTTTAGGATACAGTAGGAGACTGTAGAAGACTGTAGGAGACTGAATGAGACAGTATGAGACTGTAGGAGACAGTATGAGACTGTAGGAGACAGTATGAGACAGTAGAAGACGGTAGGAGGCAATAGGAGACCGTAGGAGACAGTAGGAGACAGTAGGAGACAGTAGGAGACAGTAGGAGACTGTAGGAGACTGTAGGAGACAGTAGGAGACTGTAGGAGACTGAAGGAGAGAGTAGGAGACAGTAGAAGACAATAGGAGACTTTAGGAGACAGTAGGAGCCTGAATGAGACAGTATGAGACTGTGGGAGACTGTAGGAGACAGTATGAGACTGTAGGAGACAGTAGGAGACAGTAGAATACTATTGGAGGCAATAGGAGACAGTAGGAGACAGTAGGAGACAGTAGGAGACAGTAGGAGACTGTAGGAGACTGTAGGAGACTGTAGGAGACTGTAGGAGACAGTAGAAGACAGTAGGAGACTTTAGGAGACAGTAGGAGACAGTAGGAGACAGTTGGAGACTGAATGAGACAGTATGAGACTGTGGGAGACTGTAGGAGACAGTATGAGACTGTAGGAGACAGTAGGAGACAGTAGAATACTATTGGAGGCAATAGGAGGCAATAGGAGACAGTAGGAGTCAGTAGGAGACAGTAGGAGACAGTAGGAGACAGTAGGAGACTGTAGGAGACTGTAGGAGACTGTAGGAGACAGTAGGAGACTGTAGGAGACTGAAGGAGACTGAAGGAGACAGTAGGAGACAGTAGGAGACAGTAGGAGACTGAGGAGACTCTAGGAGACTCTAGGAGACTCTAGGAGACTGTAGGAGACTGAAGGAGACTGTAGGAGACAGTATGAGACTGTAGGAGACAGTATGAGACAGTAGGAGACAGTAGGAAACAGTAGGAGACTGTAGGATGCAGTAGCAGGCAGTATGAGACTGAAGGAGACTGAAGGAGACTGAAGGAGACAGTAGGAGACAGTATGAGACAGTATGAGACAGTATGAGACAGTATGAGACTGTAGGAGACTGTAGGAGACAGTAGGAGACAGTAGAAGACTGTAGGAGACTGTAGGAGACTGTAGGAGACTGTAGAAGACTGTAGGAGACTGTAATGCCGGAAATGTTTGATTGAATTTGGGAGATCGCAGGAAGGTTATTGTTATTTTTGTCCAGCTTTTTCAGTGTTTTAACTGCTTTCGCTGTCTTGTGTTAGTCTACAACTATAGATGCACACACACACACACACACACACACACACACACACACACACACACACACACACACACACACACGCACACACGCACACACGCACACACGCACACACGCACACACGCACACACACACACACCCCACCCCCCACACATACACAGTCTGTTGTGTGAATCCGTCATCATTAAGATGGTTAATATAATCCGTGAAGGCGTGGGTCATCATTAAGGTGGTTAAATAACCATGTGGCCTGGGGAGCCTCCAGGCTGCTGGACATGACAGCCAGAGCCATGCTGGGGACAAGGCCAGGGCAGGCTGCTACTGGGGAGGCAGAGATCCAGGGAGAGGTCACCTTCATGGGGGAGACAACTCTGTCTGACTCGGGCCAAGAGTGGAGCTACTTTGCCACCTTGGAACATGTTCAAACAACGATCAACCAGGCTGAGAAGTTGGGTAAAGGCTAGGGAACCAGAGACCCAGAGTGAGGTCACCTTCAGGACCCAGAGACCCAGGGTGAGGTCACCTTCAGGACCCAGAGACCCAGGGTGAGTTCACATTCAGGATCCAGAGACTCAGAGAACCAGGTTGAGATCACCTTTAGGACCCAGAGACCCAGGTTGAGGTCACCTTCAGGACCCAGAGAACCAGGGTGAGGTCACCTTCAGGACCCAGAGACCCAGGGTGAGGTCGCCTTCAGGACTCAGAGACCCAGGTTGAGGTCACCATTAGGACCCAGAGACCCAGGGTGAGGTCACCTTCAGGACCCAGAGACCCAGGGTGAGGTCACCTTCAGGACTCAGAGACCCAGGTTGAGGTCACCTTTAGGATCCAGAGACCCAAGGTGAGGTCACCTTCAGGACCCAGAGACCCAGGGTGAGGTCACCTTCAGGACCCAGAGACCCAGGGTGAGGTCACCTTTAGGACCCAGAGACCCAGGGTGAGAGCACCTTCAGGACACAGAGACCCAGGGTGAGGTCACCTTCAGGACCCAGAGACCCATGGTGAGGTCACCTTTAGGACCCAGAGACCCAGGGTGAGATCACCTTCAGGACCCAGAGACCCAGGGTGAGGTCACCTTCAGGACCCAGAGACCCAGGGTGAGGTCACCTTCAGGACCAAGAGACCCCGGGTGAGGTCACCTTCGGACCCAGAGACCCAGGGTGAGGTCACCTTCGGACCCAGAGACCCAGGGTGAGGTCACCTTCAGGACCCAGAGACCCAGGGTGAGGTCACCTTCAGGACCCAGAGACCCAGGGTGAGGTCACCTTTAGGACCCAGAGACCCAGGGTGAGGTCACCTTCAGGACCCAGAGACCCAGGGTGAGGTCACCTTCAGGACCCAGAGACCCAGGTTGAGGTCACCTTCAGGACCCAGAGACCCAGGGTGAGATCACCTTTAGGAACCACAGACCCCGGGTGAGGTCACCTTCGGGACCCAGAGACCCAGGATGAGGTCACCTTCAGGACCCAGAGACCCAGGGTGAGGTCACCTTCAGGACCCAGAGACCCAGGGTGAGGTCACCTTCAGGACCCAGAGACCCAGGGTGAGGTCACATTCAGGATCCAGAGACTCAGAGAACCAGGTTGAGATCACCTTTAGGACCCAGAGACCCAGGTTGAGGTCACCTTCAGGACCCAGAGACCCAGGGTGAGGTCACCTTCAGGACCCAGAGACCCAGGGTGAGGTCGCCTTCAGGACTCAGAGACCCAGGGTGAGGTCACCTTCAGGACCCAGAGACCCAGGTTTAGGTCAACTTTAGGACCCAGAGACCCAGGGTGAGTTCACCTTTAGGATCCAGAGACCCAAGGTGAGGTCACCTTCAGGACCCAGAGACCCAGGGTGAGGTCACCTTCAGGACCCAGAGACCCAGGGTGAGGTCACCTTTAGGACCCAGAGACCCAGGGTGAGAGCACCTTCAGGACCCAGAGACCCAGGGTGAGGTCACCTTCAGGACCCAGAGACCCATGGTGAGGTCACCTTTAGGACCCAGAGACCCAGGGTGAGATCACCTTCAGGACCCAGAGACCCAGGGTGAGGTCAACTTCAGGACCCAGAGACCCAGGGTGAGGTCACCTTCAGGACACAGAGACCCAGGGTGAGGTCACCTTCAGGACCAAGAGACCCCGGGTGAGGTCACCTTCGGACCCAGAGACCAGGGTGAGGTCACCTTCAGGACCCAGAGACCCAGGGTGAGGTCACCTTCAGGACCCAGAGACCCAGGGTGAGGTCACCTTCAGGACCCAGAGACCCAGGGTGAGGTCACCTTTAGGACCCAGAGACCCAGGGTGAGGTCACCTTCAGGACCCAGAGACCCAAGGTGAGGTCACCTTCAGGACCAAGAGACCCAGGTTGAGGTCACCTTCAGGACCCAGAGACCCAGGGTGAGATCACCTTTAGGAACCAGAGACCCCGGGTGAGGTCACCTTCGGGACCCAGAGACCCAGGATGAGGTCTTCTTCATGACCCAGAGACCCAGGGGCCATAGAGAAAGGCCACTCAGGCACCCTGGACATATCCTGGCCATGGCCACAGAATGGATATATATGAATGCCCATGTGGAACAGGATGTCTATGACTGACCATGTGGAACAGGATGTCTATGACTGACCATGTGGAACAGGATGTATATGACTGACCATGTGGAACAGGATGTCTATGACTGACCATGTGGAACAGGATGTCTATGACTGACCATGTGGAACAGGATGTCTATGACTGACCATGTGGAACAAAATGTCTATGACTGCCCATGTGGAACAGGATGTCTATGACTGACCATGTGGAACAGGATGTCTATGACTGACCATGTGGAACATGATGTCTATGACTGACCATGTGGAACAGGATGTCTATGACTGACCATGTGGAACAGGATGTCTTTGACTGACCATGTGGAACAGGATGTCTATGACTGACCATGTAGAACAGGATGTCTATGACTGACCATGTGGAACAGAATGTATATGACTGACCATGTGGAACAGAATGTCTATGGTTGACCATGTGGAACAGATTACTGACCATGTGGAACAGGATGTCTATGACTGACCATGTGGAACAGGATGTCTATGACTGACCATGTGGAACAGGATGTCTATGACTGACCATGTGGAACAGGATGTCTATGACTGACCATGTGGAACAGGATGTCTATGACTGACCATGTGGAACAGAATGTATATGACTGACCATGTGGAACAGGATGTCTATGACTGACCATGTGGAACAGAATGTCTATGAATGCCCATGTGGAACAGGATGTCTATGACTGACCATGTGGAACAGGATGTATATGACTGACCATGTGGAACAGGATGTCTATGACTGACCATGTGGAACAGAATGTATATGACTGACCATGTGGAACAGGATGTCTATGACTGACCATGTGGAACAGGATGTCTATGACTGACCATGTGGAACAGAATGTCTATGACTGACCATGTGGAACAGAATGTATATGACTGACCATGTGGAACAGAATGTCTATGGTTGACCATGTGGAACAGATTACTGACCATGTGGAACAGGATGTCTATGACTGACCATGTGGAACAGGATGTCTATGACTGACCATGTGGAACAGGATGTCTATGACTGACCATGTGGAACAGGATGTCTATGACTGACCATGTGGAACAGGATGTCTATGACTGACCATGTGGAACAGGATGTCTATGACTGACCATGTGGAACAGAATGTCTATGACTGACCATGTGGAACAGGATGTCTATGACTGACCATGTGGAACAGGATGTCTATGACTGCCCATGTGGAACAGGATGTATATGACTGACCATGTGGAACAGGATGTATATGACTGACCATGTGGAACAGGATGTATATGACTGACCATGTGGAACAGGATGTCTATGACTGACCATGTGGAACAGAATGTCTATGACTGACCATGTGGAACAGGATGTATATGACTGACCATGTGGAACGGGATGTCTATGACTGCCCATGTGGAACAGGGTGTCTATGGTTGACCATTTTGAACAGGAGGTTTCAGGACCCTACCGGAGGACAATATCCGGGGTCATTTGAGCATTTGTCACACCACCTAGCTCAAGACCAACAATTTAAAATTGGTTAATAAAATCATTACCAATGCCAATTGGGGATCAACACCTTTTTCTACAGTACCCTAGGGTTTAGTTGAATTGACATGTATGCTCAATATCCCCAACCCTAAACGCTCACATATAAGGAGTATAACAGACTACCATCCCCAACACTAAACGCTCACAGATAAGGAGTTTAACCTGTTTGGGCTGTAGGGGCAGTATTCAGTAGCCGGATAAAAGGTGCCCATTTCAAACGGCCTCGTACTCAATTCTTGCTCGTACAATATGCATATTATTATTACTATTGGATAGGAAACACTCTCTAGTTTCTAAAACCGTTTGAATTATATCTCTGAGTAAAACAGAACTCATTTTGCAGCAAACTTCCTGACAGGAAGTGGAAAATCTGAAATCGATGCTCTGTTCTAGGCCCTAACTATAAAGGTCATTGATATTTATTACAATACATCCTCTTCATACGTCTTCCACTAGATGTCGACAAGCAGTGAGAGAAGAAATGGAGTGTGTAACTTGATCTGTGGTCGAATAATAGCTCTCGGCATGACGTGTCACCAGTTTCCTGTTTTCTGGAGAGCGCGTGAAGGGACCTGGATTTGCCTTCTGATAAGCTGTCGTTATGGACGACTAATAACTCCGGCTTTGATTTTATTTGATACATTTGACAATATCATCGTAAAGTATGTTTTTTCAATATAGTTTTATTAGATTATTGAAATTTATTCGGGACGTTAGGCGTGTTGCGTTGTGTGCCTTTGTTCAGGAAGGAGAGCTTCGGCCCACTTGGCTAGTGCGCTTGCTAATTCAAGAGGGAAAAAGGACGTTCTAAATCCTAACAACGATTGTTCTGGACAAAGGACCTCTTTTACAACATTCTGATGGAAGCTCATCAAAAGTAGGACCCATTTTATGATGCTATTTCATATATCTGTCGAACATGTGAAATAGTCGTTTGCGCCAAGATTTTGGGTACTCTCTCGCTATACCTAAGCTGGATGTCGCAATGAAGTTATTTTTAGAATTCTTACACGGCGATTGCATTAAGAACTAGTGTATCTATCATTTCCTATACAACATGTATTTTTTAGTAACGTTTATGTATAGTTATTTGGTCAGAATAGTTGAGTGCCAAAAAAATATCTGCACATTCTGGGAAAAAGATGCTACGTTAGCACAATGTATAACCACTGATTTCAGCTCTAAATATGCACATTTTCGAACAAAACATAAGTGTATGTATAACCTGATGTTATAGGACTGTCATCTGATGAAGCTTATCAAGGTTAGTCAAAAATTATATATCTTTTGCTTTTTTGTTACAATTGCTAACTTTTGCTGCTGAAGAATGGCTTGTGTTTCTGGCTATTGTGGTAAGCTAATATAATGCTATATTGTGTTTTCGCTGTAAAACACTTAAGAAATCGGAAATATTGGCTGGAATCACAAGATGCCTGTCTTTCATTTGCTGTACACCATGTATTTTTCAGAAATGTTTTATGATGAGTATTTAGGTATTTGACGTTGGTGTCTGTAATTACTCTGGCTGCTTCGGTGCCATTTCTGACGGTAGCTGTGATGGTAGCTGCAATGTAAAACTGATTTATAGCTCAAATATGCACATTTTTCGAACAAAACATAGATTTATTGAATAACATGTTATAAGACTGTCATCTGATGAAGTTGTTTCTTGGTTAGTTTGGTTGGTTCTTGGTTAGTTAGGTTGGCTTTGTGCATGCTACCTGTGCTGTGAAAAATGTCTGTTCTTATTTGTATTTGGTGGTGAGCTAACATAAATATATGTGGTGTTTTCGATGTAAAACATTTTAAAAATCGGACATGTTGGCTGGATTCACAAGATGTTTATCTTTCAAATGCTGTATTGGACTTGTTAATGTGTGAAAGTTAAATATTTCAAAAAAATATATTTTGAATTTCGCGCCATGCACTTGAAGTGGCTGTTGTCATATTGTGCCCGGCTTCGGGCTTGCAGCCATAAGAAAGGCAGACTGCCATCCCCAACACTAAACGCTCACAGATAAGGAGTATAACAGACTGCCATCCCCAACACTAAACGCTCACAGATAAGCAGTATAACAATGCCAAACCTATAGTACAGTCCACATGACGCTGCACATCCTCTGCTGTCTTACCAACTCCTAGGGTCATTGTCAAGCCAAAGTAACATAGGAACTTGGCTAATACTCATCGCAAACAGACCTTAAATGAGAGAATGTTGAGGGCTAAATAACGTCATAGAAACACACTGTATGAGAGCAACGTTGTGACAGGCCAGTCAAAATGCTTCCTGGATCAGAGTTGGGGTAGAAGGATAGTCAAGATACACCGTTAACAAAAGATCCCTGACAGTCAACTAGATTAACAAAGGTACAGGAAAGAGGAGAAGGAGATAGGAGAAGGAGCGAGGAGAAGGAAAGATGAGAATAAACTGCTCAGCATAGAACATATAGTAATAATTACAGACGTCGCTGTTGGGAACTGTTCCCCATAGAACATAATAATTACAGTTGTCACTGTTGAGAACTGTTCCACACAGAACATATAGTAATAATTACAGACGTCGCTGTTGGGAACTGTTCCCCATAGAACATAATAATTACAGTTGTCACTGTTGAGAACTGTTCCACACAGAACATATAGTAATAATTACAGACGTCGCTGTTGGGAACTGTTCCCCATAGAACATAATAATTACAGTTGTCACTGTTGAGAACTGTTCCACACAGAACATAGAGTAATAATTACAGTTGTCACTGTTGTGAACTGTTCCCCATAGAACATAATAATTACAGATGCCACTGTTGATAACACAATGGTGCTAGCTGCCTGATTGGTTAGGAGTGTAGGGAGTAGCTGTGAGGAAGCAGGAATGTGACTGGGGGAATCACCAGGTTGCTTCATTTAATTATGTTCCACTTATTTCCCTCCCCTATCTCTTTCTCCTTCCCCTCCCCACAGTATTCCCTTCATCTCTCTATCTCCCTTTATCTATAACATCCAGCTTTCTGACCCTCTCAACAGTCCCTCTCTCCATCCCCTCTCCCTTCTCCCTCTCCCCACCTCTCTCCATCCCCTCTCTCCCCTCCTCACAGTACCCCTCTCTCCATCTCTCTCCATCCCCTCTCCCTCTCTCCATCCCCTCTCCCTTTCCCCACCTCTCTCCATCCCCTCT
The DNA here is from genome assembly GCF_029448725.1 of Salvelinus fontinalis. NCBI lineage: Eukaryota > Metazoa > Chordata > Actinopteri > Salmoniformes > Salmonidae > Salvelinus > Salvelinus fontinalis. The sequence continues at coordinate 1,901,369 of NC_074694.1, forward strand.
CTCCCCTCCTCACAGTACCCCTCTCTCCATCTCCTCAATCCCCTCTCCCTCTCTCCATCCCATCTCCCTCTCTTCATCCCCTCTCCCTCTCTCCATCTCTCTCCATCCCCTCTTGCCCTCCCCAAAGTCTCCTTCTCTCCCCAACACCACAGTCCCTCTCTCCATCTCTCCACCCCTCTCCCCACATCTCTCCACCCCCTCTCTCCATCTCTCCACCCCCTCTCCCCACATCTCTCCACCCCCTCTCTCCATCTCTCCACCCCCTCTCCCCACATCTCTCCACCCCCTCTGTCCATCTCTCCACCCCCTCTCTCCATCTCTCCACCCCCTCTCCATCTCTCTCCATCCTCTCTTGCCCTCCCCAAAGTCTCCTTCTCTCCCCAACACCACAGTCCCTCTCTCCATCTCTCCACCCCCTCTCCCCACATCTCTCCACCCTACCTCCCTGAAATCCCCTCTCCATTCCCTTCTGCCTCTCTCCATCCTCTTCCTCCCCTCTTCATCATCTTCTTCCTCTCCATCCTCTGCCTCCTCTCTCCATTCCCTTCTGCCTCTCTCCATTCCCTTCTTCCTCTCTCCATCCTCTTCCTCCCCTCTTCATCCCCTTCTTCCTCTCCATTCCCGTCTTCCTCTCTCCATCCTTATCCTCCCCTCTTCATCCCCTTCTTCCTCTCCATCCTCTTCTTTCTCTCTCCATCCTTATCCTCCCCTCTTCATCCCCTTCTTCCTCTCTCCATCCTCTTCTTTCTCTTGCATCCTCTTCCTCCCCTCTTCATCCCCTTCTTCCTCTGTCCATCCTATTCATCCTCTCTTCATCCCCTTCTTCCTCTGTCCATCCTCTTCCTCCCCTCTTCATCCCCTTCTTCCTCTGTCCATCCTATTCATCCTCTCTCCATCCTCTTCCTCCCCTCTTCATCCCCTTCTTCCTCTCTCCATCCTATTCATCCTCTCTCCATCCAATTCATCTTCCCTCCATCCTCTTCTTATTGCCCCCCACACTCTGACTAAGTGGCTTTGGTTTTTTAGAAAACGGCTAATTATCAGAGTGGTCACTCACACGCAGTACTTCAATATGGGTAAAAAGGTTGGCATTGTTTATTAGATTCACTGTCTGCAAATGTGACAGCAGCTATACACTTCCTAGGGATCCCTTAATGCTCGAATTCTGTTATCGCGATAGATTTGACAACATCTGGTGAAGTTGCGGAGCGCCAAATTCAAACTACAGAAATATAAATATTTAACATTCATATAAATAAAAGTGTAATACATCAAAATAAAGCTTAACTTCTTGTAATCCAGCCGCTGTGTCAGATTTCAAAAAGGCTTTACGGCGAAAGCACACCATGCGATTATCTGAGGACAGTGCCCCGCATACAAAAACATGAAAACCATTTTTCAACCAGGCAGGTGCGACACGAAAGTCAGAAATAGCGAAATAATAAATGCCTTACCTTTGACAATCTTCATCTTTTTAGATTCCCAAATGTCTCAGTGACACAATGAATGGTCGTTTTGTGCGATAAATTCCTTCTTTATATCCCCAAAATGTCAATTTCTTTGGCGGGTTTGATTCAGAAATACACCTGTTCCAACTCGCCCAACATGACTACAAAGTATCTAATATGTTACCTGTAAACTCGATCCAAGCTTTTCAAACAATGTTTCTAATCCAACCTCAGGTACCCTAAAATTTAAATAATCGATACAATTTAAGATGGAATAAACTGTTTCCAATACAGGAGAAAAAAATTAGGAGTGCGCTTCTGTTCACACGCACCAAAATACTTGAGTTACTCTGAGTGACACATGGAAAGAATAGGACTACTTCTTAATTTCTCGAAAGAAAAATTTTGAACAATTTCTAAAGACTGTTGACATCTAGTGGAAGCCATAAGAACTGTAATCTGGGCCCTAATAAATCAGGTTTCCCATAGAAAAACATTGGAAAACACAACAAGCTCAAAAAGAAATTCCCTGGATGGATTGTGCTCAAGGTTTCACCTGCCAAATCAGTTCTGTTATACTCACAGACATTATCTTAACAGTTTTATAAACCTTAGCCTGTTTTAAATCCAATACTACCATGCATATGCATATCCTAGCTTCTGGGCCTGAGTAACAGGCAGTTTACTTTGGGCATGCTTTTCATCCGGATGTGAAAATACTGCCCCCTAGCCCAATAAGTTATTAAAGGGGTAATACATGACTGGTACATCCTTTTTCTGACTCCATACATGATGTATACCCATTGTTTCTTGAAGAATATAACTTAGAAGTTCCTCATGGGCTTAGTTCAATGTCTGTACCCCACCAGAACCTGAAATATAAGGTTGTTTTTAGTTGATTGTTTGTAAACGATGTAACTAAACAAACACACCTATAACTGTCACAGATGGTCAGTCCTTGCATCCACAGCTCTGTCCATGAATTTAAGAGTGGTTGCATTTCCCCCATACCCATCCTTTAGCTTTGAACCAAAACCATGGTAGGGGGACCATTTATGTGGTTGTTTGAACTTCATATTGCAGAACAGGGCTGCATGGCTGGCCCTTGGATATACACAGAGAGCTCACATTAGTTTATTTTTTACAATCGCTAGGACCTATTTCCCAATACTTAGGTAACTTTTTCAAAATTTTTCACACAGTTCTCCTAACTAACTTTCAGTTTGGCGCAGCAGTTAATTTCAAGTTCAAAATGCACTAAAACTACCAAAACACTTCATACACTTCATGTCTCAAATCCACTCATTCTTCCATAACACTAGCAAAGGTTGTCACCCAACAAGCCCACGTTGTCACTCATAAAGCAAGACCTAAACAACACTAACAACAGGTAACATTACACAATGTTTTCTTCTGTAAAATGTCTTTACAAAACAAGAATGACACCTCTCTACTGTTTAGAATTTACTGCAGTGTATGTTACAGGAATGAATCAGACATGATGCAATATGCTTCAATATGTTTTATGCCATTGTTTCTGATGACAATATCAACGATTGCAGTTCCCTGCACAGCAGTGAAAATCTTTATTCTCCCACCTGTGGGAGGTAACCGTTGGGTCCTAAGCAGAAATACAAAAACAATTACACACAAGTGGGAGGCTTTGCTCAATTTACTTCTGTAATGTGCAGTTCAGTCAGATGCCCTTGCAGAATGCACATCTTACCTGTTGTTTTGCCGGAAGTTTCTCAGAATAGGTGCCACTGTTGAGCGTTGCAGATTTGGCTGCACTCTCAGACCAGCCTCTCTCATTGACAGACCATGATTTATAACATGATCAGTTATAGTAGCCCTAATCTCATCTGAGACTACAGCTCTGGATATTCATCTGTCTTCTTCCACCACGCGTTCATACCCCTCTCCCTCTCCCTCTCCCTCTCCCTCTCCCTCTCCCTCTCCCTCTCCCAGCCACTGTTCTTCCTCTGTCAGTCACTTCTCTCTCTCTCTGGCTGGGTCCATGTTCACATTACAGTGCATTATTCCTAAGATGTCCCCTTTTGTATAGATGGTAATGACATTGAAAGACTAACACCTGGGTAGGTGTTCAGCTACAATGGGAATCAGCTGTGGTTGGTCTAATTGTTTTGATTGAATTTCATTTTTTAGATTTGAAATATATTTCAATACGGTATTACTGTAGAAATGTAGCAATTTTGTGTTATTTTAGGTTTTGAACTTAAGTTTAACAGTTTTGAAAATAGTATGTTAACATGTACAAATTGGCCTGTAGGTAAATATATATTTTTGGTGATGGTTGTTTCTGAGTGCGAGAAAAAATTCATGAAATTTGAAAGTGTAGTCAATGCATGTATTTTGTGCCAAAGCAATGAAAAATGATCCACAGTTTAGCCCACATAGACTGCTGTTATGCTCACTGTGTGAAGAGTTATGAAAAAGTGACCTAAGTATTGAGAAATGGGTACCGATTGTAAAATACTGTAATAATATCCATGTCAATCTCTCCTGGCTCAAAGTGGAGGAGAGATTGACTTCATCACTACTTGTATTTGTGAGAAGCAATGACATGTTGAATGCACGGAGCTGTCTGTTTAAACTACTAGCACACAGCTAGGACACCCATGCATACCCCACAAGACATACCACCCCCACAAGACATGCCACCAGGGGTCTCTTCACAATCCCCAACAGACTATGGGGGGCACACAGTACTACATAGAGCCATGGCTATATGGAACTCTATTCCACATGCGGTAAGTAATACCAGCAGTAGAATCAGATTTTAAAAAACAGGTAAAAATACACCTTATGGAACAGCTGGGATTGTGAAGCAACACAAACATAGGCACAGACACATGATTACAAGCACATGATAACATATGCACTATATATATATTTATTTGATTTGTGATACTATACACAAAGGTACACATGGATTTTGTCTTGTAGATATGTGGCAGTAGAGTAGGGGCCTGAGGGCGCACACTTAATATGTTGTAAAATCTGTTATGAATGTATTGTACTGTTTAAAAAATGTACATTTGCCAGACCCCAGGAAGAGTAGCTTCTGCGGGGATCCACAATAAATACAAATACTAATACAAATAACTGCCTTTCTAATCATTATACTGTTATATTGTTTAATTATAGACATGATTTAAAATCTAAATGACTGCATTTAGTGTTGGTATTGTCTGAGTCCAACCTGTAAGGTTACAGTTGTTTGAAGATATTGAACACAATTCATACTGCAGTGGACATGAAAAACAGGCATTTTAATTCAGGCCGCATACCTATGTGAGTGATTTAATTTGTGATAGAGAGAGCATTTATATCTTTTAAAATGGGGTCCTCATAGTCCTTGAGGTGGGTCCCCCATCCCGCTCTCCTCCATCCCCCCTCATTCCGTCTGCTCTCCTCTGCACAGGTAATTAAAATGATATGACACGCTAGCATTAAATCAGCATGAAGTACTAGCGTAATCGTTTCCTGGGTGTAATTTAGCGGTTTAAACATTTATCTCATTGTGAAACGATGACCTTGATTGTGGTGAATGTCAAACACCAGATTTTATGAATGATCCAGAAAGAACAAGACTGAAGAATAAAGACATTTAAATCTGCCTGTTAACCTACATGCTGTGTTGTATTAGTTCTCTCGAGAGGCAGAAGTGTGTAGCTGTAGTTTTGTTTTCGAAACGTAAAAGAGAAGAAGAAAAGAGTAATAATTTCACCGGAAAGTCCATTATACCTCTACTGGGTGGTAAAGAGAACAGCTACTCTGGCATCGGACACAGAATAATTACAGATGTGGAGAACTGCTAATCATAATACGGATGTTGAGAAATTATACCCTGGCATAGAACATAGAATAATTAAAGATGTGGAGAACTGCTACCCCAGCATAGAACATAGAATAATTTCAGAAGTGGAGAACTGCTACCCCGGCATAGAACACAGAATAATTTCAGATGTGGAGAACTGCTACACCGGCATAGAACACAGAATAATTTCAGATGTGGAGAACTGCTACCCCGGCATAGAACAAAGAATAATTACAGATTTTGAGAACTTCTACCCCGGCATAGAACATTGTCACTCCCTGACCTTAGAGAGCCTTTTTTTTTCTCTATTTGGTTAGGTCGGGGTGTGATTTGGGTGGGCATTCTAGTTTTTCTATTTCTTTTTTGGCCGGGTATGGTTCCCAATCAGAGGCAGCTGTCTATCGTTGTCTCTGATTGGGGATCATACTTAGGCAGCCTTTTTTTCCACCTTTTGTTTGTGTGTAGTTGCTTTCTGCACTGCATGTAGCTTTATGTTTGTTTTTGTATTTTGTTGTTTTTTCGGTGTCATTTAAAATAAAATACAAAATGTACGCCTGCACCTTGGTCCAATCCATCTCTAAACAAGCGTGACAGAAGATCCCACCACCAAAGGACCAAGCAGCGTGGCCAGGAGGAGCAGGGATCCTGGGCCCGGGAGAGAAGAGAGGACATCATGGACATGGGAGGAGGTTATGGCAGGGAACAAGACCCTGCCATGGAAGCAGGCGGAGGCAGCGAAGGAGGATCAACTACGACTCCGGGGTTCGCAAACACGACGCAAGCACGAGAGGTAGCCTCCCCCCCAAAAAAAATGTGTGGGGGGGGCACACGGGGTGGTTGGCGGAGCCAGGTTTCAGACCAGAGCTAACTCCCCGCACTCGCTTTAAGGAGTGTGTGACCGTTCAGGCACCATGTTTTGCGGAGATACGCAATGTGTCTCCGGTGCGCATCCACAGCCCGGTGCGTTCTGTGCCAGCTCCTCGCACTTGCCGTGCGAAAGTGAGCATCCAGCCAGGACGGGTTGTGCCAGCTCTACACTCCAGACCTCCAGTGCACCTCCACGGCCCAGGATATTCCGCGCCAGCTCTACAAAGGGTATCTCCAGTGCACCTGCACAGCCCAGTGCGTTCTGTGCCAGCGCTCCGCACTTGCCGTGCTAAAGTGAGCATCCAGCCACGACGCGTTGTGCCAGCTCTACACTCCAGACCTCCAGTGCACCTCCACGGCCCAGGATATTCCGCGCCAGCTCTACAAAGGGTATCTCCAGTGCACCTGCACAGCCCAGTGCGTTCTGTGCCAGCGCTCCGCACTTGCCGTGCTAAAGTGAGCATCCAGCCACGACGCGTTGTGCCAGCTCTACACTCCAGACATCCAGTGCGCCTCCAAGGTCTAGTATATCCTGTGCCAGCTCCATGCACCCGGCCTCCAGTGTGTGTCTCCAGCCTGGTACGTCCTGTGCCTGCTCCACACACGAAGCCTCCAGTGGTGATCCATGGTACGAAGCCTCCAGTGATGATCCATGGCCCGGAGCCTCCAGTGATGATCCATGGTACGAATCCTCCAGTGATGATCCATGGCCCAGAGCCTCCAGTGATTATCCATGGTCCGAAGCCTCCAGTGATGATCCATGGCCCGGAGCCTCCAGTGATGATCCATGGCCCAAAGAACCCAGTGATGATCCATCGCCCCACACCTACAGCGCTGCACCAATCCAATCCATCTCTAAACGAGCGTGACAAACATAGATTAATTATTCATGTTGCTGTTCTACCCGTATAACATTCTATTACCATGGCCATTGTCACATCTCCAGTGCATATAGAGGATAATGCAAACACTATTAAACACAGTCTTAGTGTGTACTGGCTACTGGTTCTTTAAAAAATACAAGGTCATAAATAAGCAACAAAAAATGGCCATGGGCTTTCAAGATGAACTCTGAACAACACTGAATATCGCTGATGTGAAGTCACAGTCACAAATATACATGTCATTGTCAATGAAGGGGACCAAACCATGGACACAACCAGTAGATAGTGATGATGTCATCCACATGTTCCTATTTTTGAAGCACGCCATATTGCTGAATGGGGCCGAATGGCACCTCAAAAAAAAAATCCCTAAGGATCATGGTGAAGTGGCCCTAACCAGCAAAGGATCACGATCGACGTATTTGTTTTTCATCCTGCCTGAGAGAGTCAACCGCGAGGCTCCTCGTAGCCTGCCGGCCAACCTGTCTGTGTCAGCACATGGTCTTTGTGTGACGACAAATGTAGTAGTCAGAGTGGATCACTATTTAATTAAATATCTAATTTTTGGGGGGGAGCAAACTTTAAAATAATTTCATGTGGGGATTGAACTTGTTCATAATAAATACATTTTAGAGCTGTTGGGCCTGGACAAAACTCACTGGCACTAGAGAGTCTTGGAAAAATTAAAGTGAACCTGTGAAAACCAAAAGCAAGAACATAATAAATATTCCTCTCTGCACGCAGGCTGTGTCTGAAAACGGAAGCCTATCCCCTATATATGTGCCTAATATTGTACCTATAAGATACCCTATTTTCTCTATGGGCCCCGTCAAAAGAAGGTAATTATAAAGGGAATTGGGTGGCATTTGGGACGGGGGAACATAATAAGTATTCTTGGTCATCTCCAGACAGTCAATTCAGCTCTGAAGGCCTCGAGTTAAAAGGGTTTAATATAATCATATAAACCTGTGGATGGAAAGAACGATGCCTCCTGAATCACTGTGTGGGCTTTTGGGTTTGTTTCCAGACCTGAGATCAAAATACAATTTGAATTCAGTTCAAATATTTTTTTGTGTACATGACTGAGCTATCCAACTTCATGGGCCAATAGAATAGTCCCAAAAGTGTTAGCCCCGCCCATCTGACGCTCCAGAGCAATGCATTATGGGGGTGAAATAGCATTCCGCTACACTGCTGTGTCTTGTTTTTTAACAATGCAATTTTACGGTAAAGTACTGTATTACCTGTTTTGCTTTGTATTTACTGTGAATATTGGAGCAATGTGGGAAAATGTTGTGAGCGGCGAAAGAATCTATGGCTGAATAGCAATATTTGAGGAGGGTTTTTTAAGAGGCTATACTTGTTGCACCCATTAGTGGGAATTCTGTGTGTTAGAATTTTTTTTGTATTTGTCCAGTAAATCTACAGTAACTTAAAGACTACTTTGCTCTCAGTCATTTAGTCTAATTCAGTACCTCTCCCACAGTATACTGTACGATAATGTACCAAAACATTTTGTGGGTGCATGGTATTACTGTTGCTCATTAACATATTTTGAGGCGTGCCTTGTAATAGGCTATACTTGTGGAACCCTTTAGTGAGAGTGCTCTGCCAATGTAAGTGATATGTAGATTCTTAACAATTAAATGTATATAGGGAACAGTTGAAAGTGGTGGCAAGTCGCAAACCTGGTTGAGTGTTTATTTAGCCTTGTCATTTTTGTTCTGTTTTGCCCTGTAGCCAAACTGCGCACCAGTTTGTGTCAAGAATTGCCTAACCTAACCCCTAACCTCCTGGCGGACGTGGATTGGCGGATGTAAAAGTAATGGCAGACTGAGCGAAGTTCTGTAGAGCACCTCAAGATAAAACGTAATATTCAATATCTGCAATTTAGACTAAAATATTAGCACTACATAATCTGGTGGGTGATAACCTTCAATCTGGATAATAACACAAAACAAATATTAAGACTAGAGACATTTATCGACAAATATTCCGAAAACAAGCAACACCCAACATGACGGAATGTAAGACAGGGGAACCGATTTCAAAACGCAAACTTGACTCTTCTACAGACACAGACAATTTAATATTTTCACCACCGGGAATGGTAAAGGTCGAAACCGATTGTTAAAATCAATAATTGACAAGCTGGGTATACTTGAATTAGTCAGTAAGAATATAAATGTCACGTTCCTGACATTATTTCCTTTGTTTAGTATTGTTTAGTTGGTCAGGACGTGAGCTGGGTGGGCATTCTATGTTATGTGTTTCTATGTTGGGTTCATTCAACTAGCCTGATATGGTTCTCAATCAGGGGCAGGTGTTTTACGTTTCCTCTGATTGAGAACCATATTAAGGTAGGCTGCTCTCACTGTTTGTTTGTGGGTGATTGTTCCTGTGTCAGTGTTTGTGCCACACGGGAGTGTTTCGTTCGTTCGTTCGTTCGTTTGTTCGTTCGTTCGTACGTACGTTCCTGTTCGTGCGTTCTTGTTTTATGTTCTCAAGTACAGGTCTGTTCACGTCGTTTTGTTATTTTGTATTTTGTCAAGTGTTCTTCTTGTTCATCTTTCTTTAAATAAATCATTATGTATTCAACCCACGCTGCATATTGGTCCGATCCTTGCTCATCCTCAGACGAGGAGGAGGACGAGCGTTACAATAAAAGAGTTGAAGGCAAGCCTCGAGATGAGTGATGAAAAGCTGCGTCATTGGAGAAGGAAACACACAAGCTAAAAGGGATAGTCAATAAGATTGAAACCGAAGTCAATGAACTTAAAAAGGAGAACATCGTTCTGAGAGAAGCCTTACTTGACATATAGACTAGATCCATGAGAGAGAATCTGGTACTTACAGGTATCCAAGAGAAAGAAGGAGAAGTTCCTGAATCTGTAGTTACAGAATTCCTCCTTACAGCTCTTCAGATTCCACACGAAGCTATCCACAAAATCCAACTCGAACATGTACACCGCTTCGGACAGAGAGGGCAGAGGTATGAATATCCTATCGTTGCCAAATTTGCTTAATTTAAAGATAACATAATGGTTAAAAGCCTGGGTAAAAGACTTGCTGGGACCAAAATTGGCATGAATGACCAGTTCCCGAAGGAAATTGCAGAACGGCGTAAAGTTCTGTATCCAATTTTCAAGGAAAATAGATTAAAAGGGAAACGAGTAGCTCTCGTTGTCTATAAACTATATTTTGATCGCCAGTTGTTCAGAGACAGAAAGACTATGCCATGGCTATTTTAAAAATTACAAAGTTCTTATAGACGAGGAAAATAATGAAACACAATTCTAGCCCGGTTATGGATTCTAATAATACAATAAAAAATAAAATAAAATAAAATAAAATAAAATAAAAAATATAGCTTTTCTACATACCTTCAAATAGAACTAATTGGAACACAAAAGCACTAATTCAACGTGGTGAAGATAAAAACTCCGTCAACAAAAGGCAAAAGTGTGGATGGTGGGGTGTGTTTTTTTTAATGCTTGAGAAAGTGTGGCATTGAGTGAGAAAGGAAATGGTTGCATATCCCAGAACCAATGTATTGCTGTGAGTGAGTGTGTGCGAGAGCTTTCAAAGTTGTTTGGATGATGGAAAAACTTTTTATAATTAAGAATTATACGTCTTATTTATTTATTTATTGTCCTATCATGGTGGAACAGTGTTTTAAAATAAATTATAAATGTAATTTATTTATTGTCCTATCATTGGGAACTCCATTTTTAAAATAAATGATATATCTAATTTATTTATTTATGATCTTATATTGATGGAACGGTCCACAACCCTATACCCTAGACACCCACCTGAATGACCCAGATACTAAGGAGAAGTCCCTAACTGTTTTATGGGCCTGCTGTATGCAGCCAAAATGCGGTCAGAGACCTAGAGCAGCACTGACCCCTCAAGATTCTGAGCCTGCTTGGCAGGGTTGGTCCGGCAAAGCCAAAGCCCCCTAAAGGAAGAGCATACTATACAAGGAAATTATCAAAGCTGCTAATGAGAACCTTGACGACCTTGTACCTAGCTGGCGGACATTCAGAGAGGTGGTATATTATTGTGACCCTAGTCACAAAATCAAATGTCTGACTGCATGGAGATGCTTGGGAATGTGGTCAATACGGGGGGACCATGTTGTGGGTGTTTCAGGGAAAAAGTGTACATTTGACCTCCATCATCTAGGACGTGGCAATGGTTAAGAAAATCTCTCCATTTCTGCCCAATTTTTGGGAACGTTCTTGCAGGCCTTCTCATATAGCTGCAACTGTATACGCATTCATAAATCAAGACCTTTCTTGAGTTGGACTCTGAGATGGTGTAACTGCTGAGAATGTGAGCCTATGTTTGTGTGGAGGAAAGGGTTGAGTGTGTATGTGCGAATCCCACAACTGTTGCGAAGGAGTAAAATATTTTAGGGAAAATATAGGATGATTCACAATAATTGGTTGCTAATATAATAATTGCTTGCAATAATGTACATTTGGTAATGGTGAGACTGGTGAGAGGTAAAATCCATTGTATAAATTGCCTACATTACTACAAATATGAATAGCTAATAATGGAAATTAAGAAATTAAGATTATTTTTAATATATATTTTTTGATTGCTATATATAATACAAATCGAGGTGAGGGAGATGGAAATGCATTTGACGGTTGATCTACTTCTGTTCTGTAAATGACACTGTGTGCTCTTTTCAAAGGATGGATCCCAGTCTTTTCAGGGCTATGGGATACGGGGTGTCGGGGGTGGTCTGCCGGGCATTGGGATGACAACCCAACTCGGGATGAGGAGGGCTTTTAGAGGGTGGAATAGTGGGGACCAATAGTGGGGACATATTAAATACTTAGTAGCATTGCAAATATCATGGTACAGCTATATAGACACTCAATCATCATGTTACTTTTTAATGGTACGTTTAAAAACATACAGTATATTTTATAAATAGAATTGAAAGTTGTGTCTCATTATAGTAAGTGGAGAAATAAGACAAGACAATCAAGAAACCACAGGTAACAATTTACTGAAGATGCTCTAATATCCTCTCCATCACTGACAGAGAGAAGGATGAGGCTGGAGTTAGTTAACGGTGGAAGGATAAGGCTGGGGTTAGTTAACGGTGGAAGGATGAGGCTGGTGTTAGTTAACGGTGGAAGGATGAGGCTGGTGTTAGTTAACGGTGGAAGGATGAGGCTGGGGTTAGTTAACGGTGGAAGGATGAGGCTGGGGTTAGTTAACGGTGGAAGGCTTAAAGAGAAGGAATATAATATCTATTGTTTATAGGAAACTTATTAAGAATATGTTTTTGTTTCAGTCTCCTCCATCTCCACTAAATTAAACTAATTGTATGGATTTTTTCCCTTAATAATAATGTAAAATTAACAGCTGTACAGAAAGACACACGTGAAGGCACAATTACAGAGGAGGAACTTCTTGATGCAATTAAAGCCTTTAAGGCTGGGACAACTCCAGGGCTGGATGGCATACCAGTTGAGGTATACAAAACTCCAGGGCTGGATGGCATACCAGTGGAGGTATACAAAACTCCAGGGCTGGATGGCATACCAGGGGAGGTATACCAAACCTGTTTTGATATACTCAGAGGACCATTATTAGCATGTTTTAACCACTCCTAAATAAATGGTAGATTATCAGACACACAACAAGAAGGTCTGATTTCATTATTACTGAAACAGGACCCAAGTGGTATATATAAAGATCCAGTCTATTATTGGAGACCTCTTACACTTCAGTGTTGTGATGCAAAAATCCTAGCAAAATGCTTGGCACATAGAATTAAAAAAGTATTGTCATATATTTTTCATCCTAATCAGGTTTTTTACATGGATGATACATTGAAGATAATATAAGACAAGTACTGGATACAATAGAATAGTATGAAATATCTGTCACGTTCTGACCATAATTCCTTTTTTTTGTCTTTATTTTGGTTTGGTCAGGGCGTGAGTTGGGGTGGGTAGTCTATGTTCCTTTTTCTATGTTATTGTATTTCTGTGTTTGGCCTGGTATAGTTCTCAATCAGAGGCAGCTGTCGTTCATTGTCTTTGATTGAGAATCATACTTAGGTAGCCCGTTTTCCCCATTTTGGTTGTGGGTGTTTATTTTCTGTTTAGTGTCTGTTCACTTTGCAGAACTGTTTCGTTTTCTCCTCGTTGTTATTTTGTGTAGTGTTCAGTTTTCAATTAAAATATGACGAACACTTACCACGCTGCATTTTGGTCCTCTTCTCCTTCACCAGACGAGAATCGTTACAATATCGGGGACACCAGGCCTGGTTTTCATAGCCGACTTTGAAAAGGCTTTTGATAAAGTACGATTGGAGTTTATATATAAATGCCTAGAATATTTCAATTTTGGGAATCTCTTATAAAATGGGTTAAAGTTATGTATAGTAACCCTAGGTGTAAAATAATAAATAATGGCTACATCTCAGAAAGTTTTAACCTGTTGGGGACGGGGGCGCTGTTTAGACTATTTATGCTAATGTGGCTAATTTTTTAAACGGCTTCCCACAAAATCCTTGATCGTACAATATGCATATTATTATTATTATTGGATAGAAAACAGTCTATAGTTTCTATAGGAGTTGAAATTTTGTCTCTAAGTGGAACAGAGCCCATTCTACAGCAATTTCCCTGACATGGAGTCAGATTTGAGAAATGTTGGGCACTTTTCTGAAGTCAGTTAAAAGGGCACTGTCGTTGCTATGACTATACGGACACTTCTTACGTCTTCCCCTGGATGCCTTTACGTGATGACGATTCCAACGGGCTCGATTGCGCGTTCACAGGCCCTACAAATGAAAAAACTCTGAAGCTAGTCATTCTTTGGGAGCTGCGTAACGCGCGTGGAAGACACCGACCCTCTCCTGTTCCAAGCGTTAGTTTAGCCTGTTATATTTCTCCGGTCATCTTTTCACTCGTTATAGGAGTTACAAACATCACAAAGTAGTTAATTTAAAGCGTTTTATAGCAATTTATATCCGTTTAGTGCGATTTTGGGACATTTATTTTTGCAACGATGTGAAAAGTTGGGCACGCTTTTCAGTTCATCCCGAACGTAGTTGACATTTCCACATGGCAAGAGGACAGCTTTCCACCAAAAGACGATTTCTCCCAAGAAAGGATCCTTTGCCCAAGATACTGATGGAAGAACAGCTCAAGGTAGGACATTTTTATTATGATAAATCGTGTTTCTGTCGAAACATTTTAGTGGCTTAGGACGCCATGTTTTTTGACGTAGCTTCGCTTGGCGCAAACTGTATTGAAAAGTAAGGATAAATTAAAAAATGTAATAACGCAATTGTATTAAGAATTAAATTGTCTATCAATCCCTGTCCACCCTATATTTTTTAGTCACGTTTATGAGTATTTATGTATAAGAGTAGATCACTGTCTAAGTGGCGCAAGGACATTTTGTGACCAGCTGAGCTACATTTCACATTGTCTAACCATGATTTTGGTGGCTAAATATAAACATTTTCGATCAAACTGTATATGCATGTTGTAATGTGATGTTACAGGAGTGTCATCGGAAGAATTCTGAGAAGGTTAGTGAAAAAATTAATATCTTTTGGCGATGTTGACTTTTATCGCTCACTTTGGCTAGAATCAATGCTGGGCTGCTAATTGCTATGTGCTAAGCTAATATAACGATTTATTGTGTTTTCGCTGTAAGACACTTAGAAAATCTGAAATATTGTCTGTATTCACAGGATCTGTGTCTTTCGATTCGTGTATGCTGTGTATTTTTACGAAATGGTTGATGATTAGTAGTTAGGTAAACACGTTGCTCATTGTAATTATTCTAGTCCATTTGTGATGGTGGGTGCAATTGTAAACTATGCCATATACCTGAAATATGCACTTTTTTCTAACAAAACCTATCCCATACCATAAATATGTTATCAGACTGTCATCTAATGAGTTTTTTTGTTGGTTAGGGGCTATAAATATCTTAGTTTAGCCGAATTGGTGATGGCTACTGGTGTTGGTGGACAAATAAAAGATGGTGGATTATGCTAATGTGTTTTTAGGTAATAGATGTACATCTTTACATATTGTGTCTTCCCTGTAAAACATTTTAAAAATCGGAAATGTTGACTGGATTCATAAGATCTGTGTCTTTCATTAGCTGTATTGGACTTTAATGTGTGAAAGTTAAATATTTTAAAAAAATATTTTTTTTGAATTTCGCGGCACTGGTTTTTCAGTGGGGGGGGGGGGGGGTGCCGCTAGCGCCACGCTGATCCTAGACAGGTTAAACTATCTAGAGGAGTAAAACAAGGTTGTCCACTATCAGCATATCTATTTATTATTGCCATCGAAATGTTAGCTATTAAAATTAGATCCAACAATAATATTGAGGGATTAGAAATCGATGGCTTAAAAACGAAGGTGTCATTGTACGCTGATGATTCATGTTTTCTTTTAAAACCACAATTAGAATCTCTCCATGGCCTCATTGTCACACCCTGGCCTCTGTTATATTGATTTTCTTTATTAGTTTAGTTAGGTCAGGGTGTGACATGGGGGATGTTTGTGTGTTTTGTCTAGTTTAGGGTGTGTGTATTGTTTAGGGGGGTTTTGTAGAATGCATGGGGTTGTGTTCAGTGTAGGTGTTTAGGAAAGTCTATGGTTGCCTGGTTTGGTTCTCAATCAGAGACAGCTGTTTATTGTCGTCTCTGATTGGGAGCCATATTTAAGGCAGCCATAGGCTTTAGGTGTTTGTGGGTAATTGTCTATGTCTATGTTGCATGTGTGCACGTAGTTCGTTTTAGCTTCACGATCGTTTGTTGTTTTGTTCATTGATTAAGTGTTTGTTTGTCTTCATTAATAAAAGAAGATGTCTTTCTTTCACGCTGCGCCTTGGTCCACTCATTCGTCTCATAACAATCGTGACACTCATAGAGGATCTAGATACTTTTGCTATCATCTCTGAATTAAATCCAAATTATGATAAGTGTACTATATTACGCATTCGGATCACACTTTTTATTTTTATTTTACATTACCGTGTAATTTACCGAATAAATAGTCTGACCGAGATGTGGACATTATCGGTATAAAAATCCCAAAAGAAAGAAATTATCTCACTCCAATACATTTTTTAAGAAATTTAGCCAAAATAGATAAGATTTTGCTACCATGGAAAGGAAAATACCTGTCTATTTGTGTAAAAATCACCCTGATTAACTCTTTAGTTATATTCTAGTTTACCTATTTGCTTATGGTTTTGCCTACAGCTAGTGACCTGCTTTTTTAAATTATATTAACAAAAAACATTCCATATTATTTGGATTGGCAAGCCAGACAAAATTAAAAGAGCCTATTTATATAACGAATATAAATTCGGAGGGCAGAAATTATTACATTTTAAAGCATTAGACCTCTCACTTAAGGCATCAGTCATACACAAGTTATACTTAAATCCAAACTGGTTCTCTAGTAAATTGGTAACAATGTCTCATCCTATGTTCAAGAAGGGCCTTTTTCCCTTTATTCACATTACACCTGCTCACTTTCGGTTGTTTGAAAAGGAAATAATCTCGAAAATATCTTTATTTTTTAAACAAGCCTTAGAAATGTGGTTGCAATTTCAGTTTAATCCACCTGAAAAGACAGAACAAATAATACAACAAATATTGTGGTCAAACTCAAATATACTAATTGATAAAAAAAAATGTATTTTTCGAAGAAAGGTTTAAAAAAGGTATAATTTTTGTAAATTATATCATAAATAGGACTGGTGGAGTTATGTCACACATGCAGCTAATACAGACATATGTAAATGTCTGCTTTACCCAAAATTACAACCAACAAATTGCAGGATTACCACAAAAATGGAAGAGGCAAGTGGTTGAGGGGGGAAAAGTAACGAACTTATATGTCGGCCCTGTATTAAAGAACATACATGGTTAAAGAAAAGTGTGATAAATAAAAACATATACCAATTTCATTTAAGGACCAAAAAACTGACGGCTGTGCCATATAAATTGCCAAATAGTTGGGAAGAGAATTTCAATATACCCATTCCATGGCACATGGTTTATGAATTGATACGCAAAACAATGCCTGATTCAAAACTTTGAATTTTTCAATTTAAATTAATATTAATATAACATTTTTGCAACCAATAGAATGTTATATATATGGGGGATACAATCTTCCCAGCTCTGCAGATTTTGCTGTGAGGAGGCAGAGTCATTAGATCATTTATTTTGGTATTGTTCGCATGTAGCTCGTTTTTGGTCACAGGTCCAGGAATGGCTGAAGAATTGCAACATTTCCATAGAACTAACGTTGCAGATAGCAATACTGGGTGATTTGAAAAGCCATAGTCAATCAATCAATAATATAATTATTATTTTGCAACCATTATTTTTTATTTATTTACAATCTGTAGAAGCTATGAGAATAGAAAGGTTCAGTACTTTTGTGAAGCATCACAACACAGTTGAAAAATATATGGCAGATAGAAATCCAAAATGGATGATGTTGAGAGATAGATGGGAGGGGTTGAATGGAGCTGAAGGGTGGGATTAATAACAAGATAGCCAATGTAAAACATACGGGGTCTGTAAAATGTATATAGGTTCAGAACTTTTGTGAAATAGCACAGTTACAAATAGAAATCTAACTGGATGGACATCAGAAATAGAGGAAGGACAAAAAAAAAATATATATATATATATATATATATAACTATTGTAAAATAGCTTGTGTCTGTAAAATGTGTATAAGATGTATAAACTGAAGGTAGAAGCCTAAGTGTTATTGTTTATTAGTCTACTCCAATTAGGGGAAAGCTGGTAGGGTTTGTGGGGAATAATAAAGTTATATTCTAAATAAAATGATGTATGTCTATATAGGTATGTGTATGTATATATGTGTATATGTATGCATATGGATATATATATATATATATATATTTACCCCCAAAAAACATATGGGGGATTGGAAATGATGCAGACAATTGCATTGATGGAAGCAACAATGTTTACGCAATATTAAGCTGATCCATCCCTTAAAATTTAAATCAAAAATAATAATAAACAAAAACAAAAACATAAGAGGCGTGTAAATGGCTATATTTGTTGCACCCCTTAGTGAGAATAAGAATCGAACTGGTATCTATATCCTATGTACACACCACACAGTACTACTGCCACGCATGTTAGGAGAGATCAAACCTCTAACGGTTCAATATTTAGCCATGTCCTTTTGGTCTGTTTTGCCCTGTAGTCATTGCAAGTTTAGAATATTTTGTTGAGGCCTGTAGGAGTGCAAGTGATATAAAATAACAAATACTAATTCATATGCTGTAATATACAAATATCTTGCAGCCAACCTGCTTACACGAATCCCATGTAATTACAGTAAAATTATTACAGTAGCATTTAGTTTCTTACAATATAATAGTCTAAGTTTACAGTATTGTACTGTGTCTTTGCTCTGCATTTTACAGTAACTTACAAGAAGCTGGTGGCAAGTTACTGTGAATATTACAGTAATGTACTTTCCACTAGCCAAAGATGTTCAAAGATACAACCAAAAAGGTATCTTGTTACAAATACAGGATCATTTGAAGACCAATGTACCCTTAAAAAGTTTGTTCCTGGGGTGTATTTGAACCGATTGTAATAAGATTACATGTTGATAAATGCTGTCAGTTCCACTTGAACAACTTTTCAGTAACTGTTATAGAACAGTTTGACTTGTTATGACTCTGTGTTTCCTTCATCCATCTTAGATGCATTGACTGTAAGTCGCTTTGGACAAGAGTGAAAATGACCAAAATGTAAATTTTTTAAATGAGCATGTTAAAAAGCACATTGCTGGATATTATTCTAATGAGCTCTGCACTCAAACTATTTGTATTTTGATCAAATGTGGCCTTGTTTGTGGACAGAGGTCATTAGAATAATATGCAGCGGTGAGCTTTGCAAGTGTTCATTTTTTACATTTGCATTTTGGTCATTTAGCAGACGCTCTTCTACAGAGAGACTTCAGTGTATTAAACTGCATCGATATTCCTTGTAGGTCTCTTTTGCAGAGAAACTGTGAAGCTGCAGCCTATTGCCTGTTTCTGTTTGAGTCTTTTGTTATGGAATGTGAAACAATGTTGTGTCTATTTGCTGCTTTTTATTAAATCATGTATGACCTAAAATATTTTTTCTTCATATAAGCAGAATATTATATTTTGTAGCTTAAGCTATTGAGTTTATGAAATGTGGATCACAACTGTTATCAGTGGCGCAATACAAGAGACATCAAAAAATTCTAGACAATCTTCCATACACCGTTTTTCAGCATTGTCTGTTTTTGCATGGTCTGCCATAGGCCTATCAAAACAGCTGTTTGTCACTTGAGTGTCTTTCAGGAAAATATTACCTGGATTAGCTGATGATGGTCGACAATATCACTAGGCCATATTAACAGCTGGATACCAAATGCAAACCCAATAAATAGCTCTATTAGCCTACATGTAGCCAATTGAATAACCATGCAAATTAGATTAGAAGCATGCGATTTTGTATAGGCCTAAATCCTTTTTAAGTTGTGTGCCCATGAAAACTGTTTTCATGGCGTAGCACTAAATATCAATATGAACAATTGATAATTTGGTGGTGCCAGTAATACCATCTCATAGACTGAACAATACTTTTATCCCGCTGACAGCTCATAAGGCAATTGAAATGACGCTGACAGATAGAGAAGCTATGTTTCTAGCTCTTAGAAAACAGTATTTTGTTTTTATGTGTTATTTCTTACATTACATTATTAGCCCAGGAAATGTTTTGTGTTATTACATAAAACCGGGAAGAGCTTTTGGATATCATAGCGGCGGTATCTCACCAGCATTACCAACATTACCACCAGGAATACGACTTTCCCAATTCGGATCCTTTGTTCGTACCCCCCCATGGTAACTGAACGGATTTTCACAGGCTGTTCCAAAAACACAGCGTAAAAATAGGTACTCGGAGTGGAGTTTTAACCCAATTCAGGAGAAGCGCGCACCACCCTCCACTCTGGATAATAAAGTTGACGAGCCCCGGGGTGAGGATTTCCTTCCAGAGAGACATCAGGGATTGTAACATATTCTGTTTCACGGAAACATAGCTCTCTTTGGATATACTTTCTGAGTCCGTTCAGCCAGTTGGGTTCTCAGTTCATCACGCAGACAAGAAAAAATATCTCTCTGGTAAGAAGAAGGGCAGGGGTGTATGTTTCATGATATAACGACTCATGGTGTGAATGAATGTGAAAACATACAGGAACTCAATTAATTTTGTTCACACGACCTATAATACATTACAATCAAATGCCACCAGTATTGCCTCCAAAGATAATTATCTTCGGTTATAGTCACAGCCGTTCCCCCTCAAGCCGATACCACGACAGCCCTCAAAGACCTTCACTGGACTTGATGCGAACTGAAAACCACATATCCTGAGGCTGCATTTATTGTAGCTGGGGATCTTAACAAAGCAAATTTGAGAAAAACGTTACCGATGTTCTATCAACACATTTGTACTCGTGCTGCTACAACACTAGGCCACTGCTACCCTCCCTTCGGCAAATCTGATCACGACTCCATTTTGCTCCTCCTTTCCTATAGGTAGAATCTCCAACAGGAAGTACCTGTGCTAAGGACTATTCAATGCTGGTCTGACCAATCGGAATACATGCTTGAAGATTGTTTTGATTACGCGGACTGGGAAATGTTACGGGTAGCCTCCGAGAACAACATAAACGAATACACTGATACGCTGACTGAGTTTATCAGGAAGTGTATAGGAGATGTTATGCCTATTAAAACCTACCCTAACCAGAAACCGTGAAGTTTAAAACTTTCTGAGATGTAGCCATTCGTGCAAACTGAAAGCGCTAAGCATCGAAATTAACCATGGCAAGGTGACTGGAAATATGGCCGAATACAAACATTGTAGTTATTCCATCGGTAAAGCAATCAAACGGGCAAAATGTCAGTGGAAAGACAAAGTGGAGTCACAATTCAATGCCTCAGACACGAGAGGTATGTGGCTGTGTTTACAGACAATCATGGACTTCAAAGGGAAAACCAGGCACATCGCGGAGACCGAAGTCCTGCTTCCGGATAAGTTAAACACGCTCTTTGCCCGCTTTGAGGATAACACAGTGCCACCGACGAGGTTGCACCAAGGACTGTGTGCTCTCCTTCTCCATGGCCGATGTCAGTAAGACATTTAAGCATGTTAACCCTCGCAAGGCTTCCGGCCCAGACGGCATCACTTGCGTCCTCAGAGCATGCGCAGGCCAGCTGACTGGAGTGTTTAACCTGTCTAGGATGAGAGTGCCGCTAGCGGCACTCCCCCCCCCACCCCCACTGAAAAACCAGTGCCGCGAAATTCAAAAAAAATATTTTTTTAAAATATTTAACTTTCACACATTAAAGTCCAATACAGCTAATGAAAGACACAGATCTTGTGAATCCAGCCAACATGTCCGATTTTTAAAATGTTTTACAGGGAAGACACAATATGTAAAGATGTACATCTATTACCTAAAAACACATTAGCATAATCCACCATCTTTTATTTGTC
This sequence comes from Salvelinus fontinalis, assembly GCF_029448725.1. Lineage (NCBI taxonomy): Eukaryota > Metazoa > Chordata > Actinopteri > Salmoniformes > Salmonidae > Salvelinus > Salvelinus fontinalis. Next base: position 1,923,026 of record NC_074694.1, read on the forward strand.
CACCAACACCAGTAGCTATCACCAATTCGGCTAAACTAAGATATTTATAGCCCCTAACCAACAAAAAAACTCATTAGATGACAGTCTGATAACATATTTATGGTATGGGATAGGTTTTGTTAGAAAAAAGTGCATATTTCAGGTAGATGGCATAGGTTACAATTGCACCCACCGTCACAAATGGACTAGAATAAATACATAGAGCAACGTGTTTACCTACTTACTAATCATCAAACATTTCGTAAAAATACACAGCATACACTAATCGAAAGACACAGATCCTGTGAATACAGACAATATTTCAGATTTTCTAAGTGTCTTACAGCGAAAACACAATAAATCGTTATATTAGCATAGCACATAGCACATAGCAGCCCAGCATTGATTCTAGCCAAAGTGAGCGATAAAAGTCAACATCGCCAAAATATATTAATTTTTTCACTAACCTTCTCAGAATTCTTCAGATGACACTCCTGTAACATCATATTACACAATCCATATAGAGTTTGATCGAAAATGTTTATATTTAGCCACCAAAATCATGGTTAGACAATGTGAAATGTAGACCAGCTGGTGAGAAAATGTCCGTGCGCCACTTAGACAGTGATCTACTCTTATACATAAATACTCATAAACGTGACTAAAAAATATAGGGTGGACAGGGATTGATAGACAATTTAATTCTTAATACAATCGCGGAATTACATTTTTTAAATTATCCTTACTTTTCAATACAGTTTGCGCCAAGCGAAGCTACGTCAAAAAACATGGCGTCCTAAGCCACTAATATTTTTCGACAGAAACACGATTTATCATAATAAAAATGTCCTACTTTGAGCTGTTCTTCCATCAGTATCTTGGGCAAAGGATCCTTTCTTGGGTCCAATCGTCTTTTGGTGGAAAGCTGTCCTCTTGCCATGTGGAAATGCCAACTACGTTCGGGATGAACTGGAAGCGTGCCCAGCAATTCAGAGCGTTTCAGAAATAAATGTCCCAAAATCGCACTAAACGGATATAAATTGCTATAAAACGCTTTAAATTAACTACCTTATGATGTTTTTAACTCCTATAACGAGTCTTAACATGACCGGAGAAAGATTACTCCCAACACTAATGCTTGGATCAGGAGCGGGTCGGTGTCCTCCACGCGCGTTACGCACCAAGAAAAGACTTGTTAGCTACAGGGTTTTTTAATTTATAGTGCCTGTGAACGCGCAATCGACCCCATTCAAATCGTCATCACGTAAAGGCATCCAGGGGAAGACGTAAGCAGTGTCCGTATACTCATAGCAATAACAGTGCCCTTTTAACTGACTCCAGATCAGGGGCCAAAATTTCTGAAATCTGACTCCAAGTCAGGGAAATTGCTGTAGAATGGGCTCTGTTCCACTTAGTGACAAAATTTCAACTCCTATAGAAACTATAGACTGTTTTCTATCCAATAATAATAATAATATGCATATTGTACGATCAAGGATTTTGTGGGAAGCCGTTTCAAAAATTACACGATTAGCATAAATAGTCACAACAGCGCCCCCATCCTCAACAGGTTAAGGACATATTCAATCTCTCCCTATCCCAGTCTGTTGTCCCCATATGCTTCAAGATGTCCACCATTGTTCCTGTACCCAAGAAAGCAAAGGAAACTGAACAAAATGACTATTGCCATGTAGCAAGAGGTGGGAAGGAAGGTCTTGGGCTCTGGGGTGGTAGCTGTGGGGTTATAGTGGCAAGACAGGGCATCCGGCTTAAAGTTCTTGGACCCCGGCCGGTGGGAGAGAAAATAAAGAAAAAAAACGCAAGCCTAAGAAGCAGCCTCAAAATATTTTTTGGTCGGGTGCACACGGGGTGGTTGGCAAAGTAGAAAGAAAAAAAAAGTTGAACCGGATAAACATCAAGGCCCATCTCGCCTGCCTGGAGTTGAGGCGCTTGGCGGTGCGGAGATACTCCAGGTTTTTGTGGTCGGTCCACATAGCCACTGCCTCCATTTCTCCAATGCTATCTTCACGGCGAGAAGCTCTCGAATCCCCACATCGGAATTCCTCTCCATGGAGGTGAGGTGGTGGGAGAAGAAGGCGCAGGGATGCAGATTAACCTCTCTGCGCACAGATCCCTTTAGCGGGATAATTTTCCTAAACAACCGCTGAATTGCAGGGCGCCAAATTCAAAAATATTACTACAAATATTTATAATCATTGAATCACAAGTGAAATATACCAAAACACAGCTTAGCTTGTTGTTAATCCACCTATCGTGTCAGATTTTGAAAATATGCTTTACAGCGAAAGCATTCCAAGTGTTTGTGAGTGTATCAATAAATGCTAGAACAGCTAGCCTTAATTAGCATGGTCACGAAAGTCAGAAAAGCAATAAAATGAATTGCTTACCTTTGATAATCTTCGGATGTTTGTACTCACGAGACTCCCAGTTACACAATAAATGTTATTTTTGTTCGATAAATATTAGTTTTATATAAAAAAAACGCCATTTGGGTTGCACGTTATATTCAGAAAACCACAGCCTCGTTCCGTTCGACAAAAATTCCAAAAAAGTATCCGTAAATTCGTAGAAACACAGTAAAATGTTTTTTATAATCAATCCTCAGGTTGTTTTTAACCTGTCTAGGATCAGCGTGGCGCTAGCGGCACACCCCCCCCCCCCCACTGAAAAACCAGTGCCGCGAAATTCAAAAAAAATATTTTTTTCAAATATTTAACTTTCACACATTAAAGTCCAATACAGCTAATGAAAGACACAGATCTTGTGAATCCAGTCAACATGTCCGATTTTTAAAATGTTTTACAGGGAAGACACAATATGTAAAGATGTACATCTATTACCTAAAAACACATTAGCATAATCCACCATCTTTTATTTGTCCACCAACACCAGTAGCCATCACCAATTCGGCTAAACTAAGATATTTATAGCCCCTAACCAAGAAAAAAACTCATCAGAGGACAGTCTGATAACATATTTATGGTATGGGATAGGTTTTGTTAGAAAAAAGTGCATATTTCAGGTAGATGGCATAGGTTACAATTGCACCCACCGTCACAAATGGAATAGAAAAACTACTTAGAGCAACGTGTTTACCTACTTACTAATCATCAAACATTTCGTAAAAATACACAGCATACACGAATCGAAAGACACAGATCCTGTGAATACAGACAATATTTCAGATTTTCTAAGTGTCTTACAGCGAAAACACAATAAATCGTTATATTAGCATAGCACATAGCACATAGCAGCCCAGCATTGATTCTAGCCAAAGTGAGCGATAACGTCAACATCGCCAAAAATATATTAATTTTTTCACTAACCTTCTCAGAATTCTTCAGATGACACTCCTGTAACATCATATTACACAATACATATAGAGTTTGATCGAAAACGTTTATATTTAGCCACCAAAATCATGGTTAGACAATGTGAAATGTAACTCAGCTGGTCAGAAAATGTCCTTGCGCCACTTAGACAGTGATCTACTCTTATACATAAATACTCATAAACGTGACTAAAAAATATAGGGTGGACAGGGATTGATAGACAATTTAATTCTTAATACAATTGCGGAATTACATTTTTTAATTTAAAAAATAATAAGTAATAAGTAATAAGTAATCGTCTTTTGGTGGAAAGCTGTCCTCTTGCCATGTGGAAATGCCAACTGCGTTCGGGATGAACTGAAAAGCGTGCCCAGTTATTCACATCGTTTCAAAAATAAATGTCCCAAAATCGCACTAAACGGATATAAATTGCTATAAAACGCTTTAAATTAACTACCTTATGATGTTTTTAACTCCTATAACGAGTGAAAAGATGACCGGAGAAATATAACAGGCTAAACTAACGCTTGGAACAGGAGCGGGTCGGAGTCCTCCACGCGCGTTACGCACCAAGAAAAGACTTGCTAGCCTCAGGGTTTTTTCATTTGTAGTGCCTGTGAACGCGCAATCGACCCCATTGGAATCGTCATCACGTAAAGAAATCCAGGGGAAGACGTAAGAAGTGTCCGTATAGTCATAGCAATAACAGTGCCCTTTTAACTGACTTCAGAACAGTGGCCAACATTTCTGAAATCTGACTCCATGTCAGGGAAATTGCTGTAGAATGGGCTCTGTTCCACTTAGAGACAAAATTTCAACTCCTATAGAAACTATAGACTGTTTTCTATCCAATAATAATAATAATATGCATATTGTACGATCAAGGATTTTGTGGGAAGCCGTTTCAAAAATTACCCAATTAGCATAAATAGTCTCAACAGCGCCCCCATCCTCAACAGGTTAACATACATAATTGATAATATTTAAACCGGACGATAACCTATTCAATAAAAGAGAGAAAGAGATAAGAGAGAAAGAAAATGTCGATCTACCCCTCTCGCGCGCAGGAACTAATCAAAGGACACCTGACTCGTTTTGAAAAAGCTCGCTAATTTTTCAAAATAAAAGCCTGAAACTATGTCAAAGCCTGGCCACAGCCTGAGGAAGCCATTGGAAAATGAATCTGGTTGATACCCCTTTAAATGGAAGAGGGGGTGTAATGAAACAGGGATACAAAAAAAAAACACTTCCGGGTTAGATTTCCTCAGGTTTTTGCCTGCAAAATCAGTTTTGTTATACTCACAGACACTATTTTGACAGTTTTGGAAACTTTGGAGTGTTTTCTATCCTAATCTGTAAATGATATGCATATTCTACGTTCTGGGCCTGAGAAATAGACCGTTTACCTTGGGAACGTTATTTAAAATAAAAAAATAAAAAAATCATCTGACCCCTAGCGTCAAGAAGTTAAGGTCCAGGGCAGAACAGCCGCCACTCTGACATCCGAAGAATCGGCCTCCACCACGAACTGACGTGATGAACCAGGATCGGAGCCGTGGTGGAGAGGTGTTTAATTTCCCGGAACACCTAGTCTGCGGCTGTGGACCATGTGAACAGAACCTTGGTAGAGGTGAGGGCAGACAGGGAGGAGGCCAGGGTGCTGTAACCCCGGACAAAGCGGCGATAAAAGTTGGTGAACACCAGGAAGCGTTGCGGCTGCACCCTGGACGTAGGCTGAGGCCAATCCACCACCACTTTCACCTTCTCGGGATCCATCTTGACGTTCCAAGCAGGGATGATGTAGCCCAGAAAGGGAAGGGTGGAGCGATGGAGCTCGCACTCGCACAAACAACTTGTTCTCCATAATGCGCTGGATAACCTGCCGAACATGGAGCAAGTGTTCTTGGGGGGAGCGGGAGAAGACGAGGATGTCATCAATGTAGACGAAGATGAACCGATTCAGCATGTCAAGGAGAACGTCATTCACCAGAGCCTGGAAAACGGCAGGGGCATTGGTGAGGCCAAAGGGTATTACCAGATATTCGTATTGGCCTCTTGGCCATTTTGAAGGCAGTCTTCCACTCGTCCCCCTCTCGTGTCCGCTCCAGGTGGTAGACGTTACGTAGATCCAGCTTGGAGACCACAGTGGCCCCCTGGAGAGGTACTGAGGCTTAGGAAATGAGTGGTAGCGGATAACGGTTCTTTACAGTGATGTCATTGAGTCCCTGATAGTCTTTGGATATACTTTTCTTTGGATATACAAGCTTGTCCTTGTCCTTCTTCTCCACAAAGAAGAACCCTGCATAGAGGGAAGGGAAGAGGGACAGATCAATCCAGGAACTAGGGAGTCCCCAATGTAGTCCTCTATAGCTTTGGTTTTATGTCCCGAAGCAAGTACAGACGTCCCCGGGGCGGCATGGTTCTAGGGAGAAGGTCGATCCCACAGTCATAGGAGCGGTGTGGCGGAAGGGAAGTTGCCCGGGACTTGCTGAACACCTCCCGGAGATCCTGGTGCTCCGCGGGAATGCAGGAGAGATCCAGAACCACCTCCAAGGACCCAGGAAGAAGTCCCGGGCCAGGTTGGGCCGACTTCAGTCAATGGGCATGGCAGAAAGGACTCCAGCCCATGATGGCACCCGTAGACCAGTTGATGAGCGGGTTGTGCCGCTGGAGCCAGGAGAATCTCAAAACCACGGGGATCTGGGTGGACTTGATGAGCAGGAACTGAATGGTCTCGCTGTGATTCCCTGACACACAAAGTTGGATAGGAATAGTGTTATGGTGACCTGACCTACAGAGCGCCCGTCCAATGCACTAACATCCAAGGGAATGGAGAGTGGCTGGGTAGGGATGTTCAGCTCGGAAGCCAGTGTGGGGTCCGAAAAGCTCTCATCGGCCCCAGAATCAATGAGGACCCGGAGAGATTTGGACTGGTTCCCCCACTGCAGAATGACATGAAAAAGGGTGCGAGTAAAGGAAGCAGAAAAGTTACCCATATGGCCCACCAGAGTACTCGCTCCTACCGGTGAGCATTGTATTTTATCGGGCACGAGGACACAAATGACCAAAAGTCTGGCAATACAGACAGCTCCTTGAGCTGATTCGGTGTTGCCGTTCCACTGGCAACAGCCCAGCCCTGTCTAGTTGCATGGGCTCGGGAAACAGTGCCTTGGCCCTCCTCTGTGACTCTCGAGGAAGGTTGGGAACTCTCGGGTGCTCTCGGCCACTCCCTGGACGTGCGAGTGAAATCGAATTTCCTCTCCATCCGCCATTCTCGCAATCGTTCAGCTCGTCCTTGACCTGCTCCGAGACGTCATGCAGGGACATTTCGAATAGTGCCTTCCGGTTCCATGCACTCTCCGCGGCCAACGTACGGAAATCCACTGCATAGTTGGCCACAGTGTAGGCTTCCTGCCGGAGCTGGATTGGCTTCCGGGCAGCTTCTCTCCCAAAGAAAGTGGCATCAAAGACCTTCCTCACCTCTCCCATGAACCCTTCCATGCTTGTGCATATGGCCGGCTGCTGTTCCCATATGGCGGTAGCCCAAGTGAGAGCCCTTCCAGACATCAGCATGATGACGTAGGCTATTTTGAAGCGATCTACGGGGAAGGAGGAGGTCTGAAGCTATAAAAGGAGGGCACACTGACCCTAGAAACGCCCGACAGCCTCGGCTCTCCATTAAAGCATTTCGGAGGACGTAACCGGGTCTGGGGAAGGTGGAGTGGCCGGTGGGCCGGCGCTGCTATCCACCGAGTTGGAACCGCGGAATTGCTCCAGCAGCATATCCAACGCCCGTTCATGGCGCTCAAGCCAATGTTTGGACCCACATCATGAGCCCACAAAGAAATTCCTCGTGCCTACCAATGGAAGCTCCCTGGGAGGAGAAGGCGTTGCACAGCTGGTCCAGGTGGGTCAGTCATGGCCAGTTTGTACTATCAGGTATGAAGGTAAGACCCAGATGCAGACCACGTCGAATAAACAATAGTTTAATATTCCAACAGGGGCAGGTAATAGATAGATCAAGGCAGGCAGGGATCAATAAACCAGAGGTGGGGCAAAAGTGGGGCAAAAGTATCTGGTGGTAGGCACGCTCAGGGTAAGGGTAAGGCAGAGGTCGGTAATCCAGAGGGGGGCAAAGGTACAGGTCGGCAGGCAGGCTCAGGGTCAGGGTCAGGCAGAGTGGTCAGGCAGGCTCGGAGTCAGGACAGGCATATGTTAAAACCAGGAGGGCGAGAAAAGAGAGACTGGAATAATCAGGAACTAAGACATAAAATACTGATTGACTTGAACAAACAAGACAAACTGGCAACATACAAACAGAGAACACAGGTATAAATACACATGGGATAATGGGGAAGATGTACACCTGTAGGGATATGAAGACAATCACAAAGACAGATGAAACAGATCATGGTTTGACACTGTTTTAACCAATAAAGCATCTTTAATTACATAGAAGAGGGGCAGAGAGGACCAGGAAGACAGGTTACTGAACAAAAATATGAATGCAACATGCAACAATTTCAAAGATTTTACTGAGTTGCAGTTCATATAAGGAAATCAGTCAATTGAAATACATTCATTAGGCCCTAATCTGACTGGGCAGGGGTGCAGCTTCGCAGCTAGGCCCACCCACTGAAGAGCCAGGCCCAGTCAATAAGAATGAGATTTTCCCCACAAAAGGGCCCACTCAGATGAGCCTGCAGGTGAAGAAGCCAGATGTGGTGGTCCTGAGCTGGTGGTCGGTGGTTGTGACGCCGGTTGGCGTACTACTAAATTCTCAAAAAATATGTTGGAGGCAATCTTCAGGTAGATACGTTAACATTCAACTCTCTGGCAACAGCTCCGGTGGACATTCCTGCAGTCAGCATGCCAATTGGACACTCCCTCAAAACTTGAGACATCTGTGGCATTGTGTTGTGTGACAAAACTGCACATTTTAAAGTGGCCTTTTATTGTCCCCGGCACAAGGTGCACCTGTGTAACGATCATGCTGCTTAATCACCTTCTTGATATGCCACACCTGTCAGGTGGATGGATTATCTTGGCAAATTGAGAAATGCTCACAAACAGGGATGTAAACAAATTTGTACACAACATTTGAGAGAAATAAGCTTTTTTGTGTGTATGGAACATTTTGGCCAAAAAAATTTCAGCTCATGAAAACATGGGACCAACACAATACGTGTTGCTTTAATATTTTTGTTCAATTTAGTATAAAAACACAGGTCTGGTTTGTGCCTGTTTAAAATGCTGCTTTCAAAAACACACACACACACACACACCTCCTCGTTTGTGCATAATGGTGAGTCAATCAGTCCTGGCCAAGCGATGTAGACCAGCCTCCCTCCCCTCGTTAGTGTTGACCTTGACAGATAATATGAACACTAAACAGTGTGTGTGTGTGTGTGTGTGTGTGTGTGTGTGTGTGTGTGTGTGTGTGTGTGTGTGTGTGTGTGTGTGTGTGTGTGTGTGTGTGTGTGTGTGTGTGTGTGTGTGTGTGGTGTGTGGTGTGTTTGTGTGTGTGTGTGTGTGTTCAGCATTTTAAACAGGCACAAACCAGACCTGTTTTTAATACGATTTAAATCAACTTTCAAATACTCTCTAGCCTCCCTGGAGCATCGGCTGGGCAGTGGTGATAGCTATTGTGTTGCCAGACCTAAAGGGGACAATTGTGCTTGGCTTACGTATATAGAATTAAGTCGAGCAAATATAGTAGTTTATAGTAAACATAGTAGCATCTTGCCATAGAGTTCTGACATTTTACAAAATTACACGTATGGTATTTAACTGAAATGTGTGAGTGATAGAAGAGAGGAAGACGTGAAGCGAGAGGGATAGCTGATCCCAAAATCTTTCTCTACCAGGTGGCGTTTTTTCCCCCTCATTTTTCAGATTTTTAATTATTCATATTATAATATTTTTTCCAAATTGTTTCAAAAAAAAAAAATTGTAATTTTTTGTTGCTCACCAAGCGAGGGGTTTGGTATAGAGGTTTACTTGCATCATTTGTGGCGGACGAAATGTTTACTGCTGCCTTGTTATATATAAATATCTGAATATATAACGTATTATAATATAATATGACTAGGGAAGAACCTGGGCCGAAAGTAATGTGGGGCGAAAGTAAGATGCCTTTTTTTTTATCTCAAATAACACAGATGATGACATAATGACACAAGCACGTGCCTAATGTGGAAGACGAACTCCTTGCAAAAAAACGGCACGCTACGACAACACTTCAACAACTTATCAACAAAAGTTGTTTTAAGTGGGGTAAAGTAAAAAAATATCTGGATGTTTTTTTGGGGGTTCTAGAATTGTGTTTATTTATTTTTTAATTGGTTCCGAACATATGTTATTTCATTATCGTATTTATTGACTAAATGACAACATAGGTTTGAAATATCTTGCTAGCTAGTTTTGCGTACTAGCCAGGGAACAGTTACCGGAGAAGTTTGTTTCTGTCACGCCCTGACCTTAGAGATCCTTATTTATTCTCTATGTTTGGTTAGGTCAGGGTGTGAACCGGGTGGGAAAATCGATGTTCTTTATTTCTTTGTTGTTTTGCCGTGTGTGGTTCCGAATCAGAGGCAGCTGTCTATCGTTGTATATGATTGGGGATCATATATAGGTAGTCCTTTTCCATTTGGGTTTTGTGGGTAGTTGTTTTCTGTTTAGGTTGTTTCTCTGACAGAACTGTGCGCTTTCGTTGTCTCCGTTTGTCATTTTGTTTGAGTGTTTTTTGTTAACGTTAAATCATGATTTCCACGCTGCGCTTTGGTCTCATTCCGACGACGAACGGTACAGTTTCTGTGCAGTCTTCAGATATCAGGCAGGAAGCTGTGCTCTGAGATTGCTGGCCTAGCAGCAGGGATGCTGACACTCATCCCTGAGAGCACCATCCCTTAGTTTGTCTGTGGACATGTGCTTCAGTGAGCAGCGTCCAAACAATTCCCTACTCTACCGCACATATCATGGTTCAGGAAATAAACAGAATTTTCAAAACTCCTTGCACACAGAACACCCAGCTGGTGATGGTGATATAACTGAGTAGAACAATCCTTCTACACCAGACGGACAACATTACCTACATCCTTCATTCCTATACATTTCAAAGCAATATAACGCCAACAAATCTTTATGAAACACTTTTGAAACATGCCAACAACATCTGATCTTATCTACCCACTGTTATACGGGTGTCATGGTAACCTCCTTAGATACCAACATATATTTACTACCTAGGTCTAGACTATACATATCTACCAGCCTACCAAAGTAGTCGGATCCCTGGACACCACCCTGAGATACTTCCACCACCCCCTGCAACCCGGTAGGAGCAGCCACCTCCGGCAGACAGGGACAGAGAGCGGGACAGGAACTCGGGAGGGCAAAATGGTACCGGTGGGATCGTCTCCAGAAAGTCATCTTACAAGGAAGTATTCCAACCACTCAGAGAGAGAGAGAGAGAGAGAGGGAGGGGCTACAGACGGGAAGGCCTGGGCTCCAGAGACCACAGCAGACACCGTAACCACCTCTCACACAACCACAGCAGACACCGTAACAACCTCTCACACAACCACAGCAGACACCGTAATCACCTCTCACACAACCACAGCAGACACCATAACCACTACTCTCACAACCACAGCAGACACCGTAACCACCTCTCTCACAACCACAGCAGACACCGTAACCACCTCTCTCACAACCACAGCAGACACCGTAACCACTTCTCTCACAACCACAGCAGACATCGTAACCACTTCTCACACAACCACAGCAGACACCATAACCATTACTCTCACAACCACAGCAGACACCGTAACCACCACTCACAAAACCACAGCAGACACCATAACCACGACTCTCACAACCACAGCAGACACCGTAATCACCTCTCTCACAACCACAGCAGACACCGTAAGCACCACTCACAAAACCACAGCAGACACCATAACCACCTCTCACACAACCACAGCAGACACCATAACCACTACTCTCACAACCATAGCAGACACCATAACCACTACTCTCAAAACCAAAGCAGAGACCGTAACCACTTCTCTCACAACCACAGCAGACACCGTAACCACTTCTCACACAACCACAGCAGACACCGTAACCACCTCTCACACAAACACAGCAGACACCGTAATCACCTATCTCACAACCACAGCAGACACCATAACCACCTCTCTCACAACCACAGCAGACACCGTAACCACGACTCACACAACCACAGCAGACACAGTAACCACTACTCTCACAACCACAGCAGAAACCGTAACCACGACTCACACAACCACAGCAGACACCGTAACCACTACTCTCACAACCACAGCAGACACCGTAACCACCTCTCACAACCACAGCAGACACCATAACCACTTCTCACAACCACAGCAGACACCGTAACCACCACTCACACAACCACAGCAGACACCGTAACTAACACTCACACAACCACAGCAGACACCGTAACCACCTCTCACAACCACAGCAGACACCGTAACCACTTCTCTCACAACCACAGCAGACACCGTAACCACTTCTCTCACACAACCACAGCAGACACCGTAACCACTTCTCACACAACCACAGCAGACACCATAACCACTACTCTCACACAACCACAGCAGACACCGTAACCACTACTCTCACAACCACAGCAGACACCGTAACCACCTCTCACACAACCATAGCAGACACCTTAACCACTTCTCACACAACCACAGCAGACACCGTAACCACCTCTCACACAACCACAGCAGACACCATAACCACTTCTCTCACAACTACAGCAGACACCGTAACCACCTCTCACACAACCACAGCAGACACCATAACCACTACTCTCACAACCACAGCAGACACCGTAACCACTTCGCTCACAACCACAGCAGACACCGTAACCACTTCTCACACAAGCACAGAAGACACCATAACCACTACTCTCACACAACCACAGCAGACACCGTAACCACCTCTCACACAACCACAGCAGACACCATAACCACTACTCTCACAACCACAGCAGACACCGTAACCATCACTCACAATACCACAGCAGACACCGTAACCACCTCTCACACAACCACAGCAGACACCATAACCACTACTCTCACAACCACAGCAGACACCGTAACCACTTCGCTCACAACCACAGCAGACACCGAAACCACTTCTCACACAACCACAGCAGACACCGTAACCACCTCTCACACAACCACAGCAGACACCGTAACCACCTCTCACACAACCACAGCAGACACCATAACCACCTCTCACACAACCACAGCAGACACCTTAACCACCTCTCACAACCACAGCAGACACTGTAACCACTTCTCTCACAACCACAGCAGACATCATAACCACCTCTCACACAACCACAGCAGACACCATAACCACTACTCTCACAACCACAGCAGACACCGTAACCACCACTCACAAAACCACAGCAGACACCATAACCACGACTCTCACAACCACAGCAGACACCGTAATCACCTCTCTCACAACCACAGCAGACACCGTAAGCACAACTCACAAAACCACAGCAGACACCGTAACCACCTCTCACACAACCACAGCAGACACCATAACATCTACTCTCACAACCACAGCAGACACCATAACCACTACTCTCACAACCACAGCAGAGACCGTAACCACTTCTCTCACAACCACAGCAGACACCATAAACACCTCTCTCACAACCACAGCAGACACCGTAACCACGACTCACACAACCACAGCAGACACCATAACCACTACTCTCACAACCACAGCAGACACCGTAACCACCACTCACAAAACCACAGCAGACACCATAACAACGACTCTCACAACCACAGCAGACACCGTAATCACCTCTCTCACAACCACAGCAGACACCGTAAGCAAAACTCACAAAACCACAGCAGACACCGTAACCACCTCTCACACAACCACAGCAGACACCATAACATCTACTCTCACAACCACAGCAGACACCATAACCACTACTCTCACAAACCACAGCAGACACCGTAACCACCTCTCACAACCACAGCAGACACCATAACAACGACTCTCACAACCACAGCAGACACCGTAATCACCTCTCTCACAACCACAGCAGACACCGTAAGCAAAACTCACAAAACCACAGCAGACACCGTAACCACCTCTCACACAACCACAGCAGACACCATAACATCTACTCTCACAACCACAGCAGACACCATAACCACTACTCTCACAAACCACAGCAGACACCGTAACCACCTCTCACAACCACAGCAGACACCGTAACCACCTCTCACACAACCACAGCAGAAACCGTAACCACTACTCTCACAACCACAGCAGACACCGTAACCACCTCTCACACAACCATAGCAGACACCATAACCACTTCTCACACAACCACAGCAGACACGGTAACCACCTCTCACACAACCACAGCAGACACCATAACCACTTCTCTCACAACCACAGCAGACACCGTAACCACCTCTTACACAACCACAGCAGACACCATAACCACTACTCTCACTACCACAGCAGACACCGTAACCACTTCGCTCACAACCACAGCAGACACCGTAACCACTTCTCACACAACCACAGCAGACACCATAACCACTACTCTCACACAACCACAGCAGACACCGTAACCACCTCTCACACAACCACAGCAGACACCGTAACCACTACTCACACAACCACAGCAGACACCGTAACCACCTCTCTCACAACCACAGCAGACACCGTAACCACCTCTCACACAACCACAGCAGACACCGTAACCACTACTCACACAACCACAGCAGACACCGTAACCACTACTCACACATCCACAGCAGACACCATAACCACTACTCTCACACAACCACAGCAGACACCGTAACCACCTCTCTCACAACCACAGCAGACACCGTAACCACCTCTCACACAACCACAGCAGACACCGTAACCACCTCTCACACAACCACAGCAGACACCATAACCACTACTCTCACAACCACAGCAGACACCGTAACCACGACTCACACAACCACAGCAGACACCATAACCACTTCTCTCACAACCACAGCAGACACCGTAACCAACTCTCACACAACCACAGCAGACACCGTAACCACCACTCACACAACCACAGCAGACACCGTAACCACTACTCTCACAACCACAGCAGACACCGTAACCACTACTCTCACAACCACAGCAGACACCGTAACCACTTCTCACACAACCACAGCAGACACCATAACCACTACTCTCACACAACCACAGCAGACACCATAACCACCTCTCACAACCACAGCAGACACCGTAACCACAACTCACAAAACAACAGCAGACACTGTAACCACCACTCACACAACCACAGCAGACACCGTAACCACTACTCTAACAACCACAGCAGACACCATAACCACTACTCTCACACAACCACAGCAGACACCATAACCACTACTCTCACAACCACAGCAGACACCATAACCACTACTCTCACACAACCACAGCAGACACCATAACCACTACTCTCACAACCACAGCAGACACCGTAACCACCTCTCACACAACCACAGCAGACACCGTAACCACCTCTCTCACAACGACAGCAGACACCATAACCACCTCTCACACAACCACAGCAGACACCGTAACCACTACTCTCACAACTACAGCAGCAGCAGTACCAGTATAGTAGCCACGACCGGGACAGCAGGGACAAAGACAGCAACTACCCTAACTGCTCCGGTCCCACCATACCCCGCTGCCTCCCGCTGCTGCCTCTCTGGCTACCTCCCCCTCTGCCTCCCCCTGCTGTCTCTCAGGCTACCTCCCCCTCTGCCTCCCCTGCTGCCTCTCGGGCTACCTCCCCTTCTGCCTCCCCCTGCTGCCTCTCTGGCTACCTCACCCGCTGCCTCCCCCTGGTGCATCTCTGGCTATCTCCCCCTCTTCCTCCCCCTCTGCCTCCCCCTGCTGCCTCTCTTGCTACCTCCCCCTGCTGCCTCTCTGGCTACCTCCCCCACTGCCTCCCCCCCTGCCTCCCCCTGCTGCCTCTCTGGCTACCTCCCCCTCTGCCTCCCCCTGCTGCCTCTCTGGCTACCTCCCCCTCTGCCTCCCCCTGCTGCCTCTCTGGCTACCCCCCCCCCTTCTGCCTCCCCCTGCTGCCTCTCTGGCTACCTCCCCCACCGCCTCCCCCTGCTGCCTCTCTGGCTACCTCCCCTTCTGCCTCCCCCTCCGCCTCCGCCGCTGCCTACCCCTGCTGCCTACCCCTGCTGCCTCTCTGGCTACCCCCCCCCTCTGCCTCCCCCGCTGCCTCCCCCGCTGCCTCCCCCGCTGCCTCCCCCTGCACCCTCTCTGGCTACCTCCCCCTCTGCCTCCCCCTCCGCCTCCTCCGCTGTCTCCCCCTCTGCCTCCCCCTGCTGCCTCTCTGGCTACCTCCCCCTCTGCCTCCCCAGCTGCCTCCCCCTCTGCCTCCCCCTCCGCCTCCCCCGCTGCCTCCCCCTCTGCCTCCCCCTCCGCCCCCCCGCTGCCTCCCCCGCTGCCCCCCTCGTAGCATCTTACTCTGGTACCTGACCAGTGGTTACCATTTGCAAAGCCATTTGTTAAATTTCAGCATTCACTTCCAGCGTTCTAATTCATTTCCTGCCCTAATGTGTCATCATTTACACACTGTTTGTTTTGTCTTAGTATGCCTCTAGTTCATAACAAAGAAAAACGTTTAATTGACAGAATTATTAGTCTAGTAAATTAAAACTCCACAAACATGTCAGTGAATGCCTACCTGTAGAGTTTGTTAACGGGTTACCGCTCAGGCATTTACATTTACATTTAAGTCATTTAGCAGACGCTCTTATCCAGAGCGACTTACAAGTACATACATTCATACTGGCCCCCCGTGGGAATCGAACCCACAACCCTGGCGTTGCAAGCGCCATGCTCTACCAACTGAGCTACACGGGACCACAAGGCATTATATTCTGTGCATTTGACAAATAGACTTGACTTGAATGTTGTGCTGTGTAACGGTATACCTAGCTAGGCAGAATACTTTGCAATTGATTGCAGATTTTCCATCAATAAAACAAAACAAATATGTAAAAATTGCAATTTAATTATTATTATTAAATTTTTTCTGAATGTATAATGTAAGTTTGGATGATTGAAAACATTACTTAGCTAAATCTCGCAGGTATGCAAATATGTGTTTCAGCAGTTTGTCCAGTATTGTATCTTCTGTAAACAAGCCTAATGATTGTTTTGGTATTGACTACTGCAGCTTGGGTAAAAAATTTGCAATAATATTAGCTAGCATTTTCCAGGTAGCATTTTCTCCACCTTCCTCAGGGCAAGGTGTTCTGGGATTTATATGAGGTGGAATAGTGAGTTTTGTAGGTTTGCAAGAGTTTCAATCCAGTGGGGAAGAGCGACTGAGAGTTTTTCAGACATGCACACACACACAACAGTGGACGTTCCCTGCAGTTCACATTGTCAGGAAACCTGAGACACTGTTCTCTCCCGGGCAAGTTTTCCTCCAACTCAAACCGATCCCGCCGGGTTTACATATCTGTTCACGTCGTCTGTACACCAACTTGTTAATTTTCCCAACGTTCAAGCAGTGTGTGTCGAAGCCGTGTCCGTGTGACACGCCATTGATCATTCCTGAAAACTGTTTTGCGGGAAAGTGATCTGACATTTTTTAACTAGAAATGTCTCTTTTCATGCAGTGGGAACACTGTCTGGAAAGCTCGGATACACCGGGAAATTCCACTTTCACGGACGTGGTCTTGGCAAGATCCACACTGGTCATGGCTCTCAGGCTGTGACAGGTACAGCACCTGCCTTCATACAAACCACAAACAAGTGGCTAAAGGGGTGACCAACCTATCACTCCAACCTGTTGGCTGCTGAATAATGTACATGTTGTAATGACAGTATCTGCACTAACATACAGTATCTGCACTAACAGACAGTATCTGCACTAACAGACAATATCTGCACTAACAGACAATATCTGCACTAACAGACAATATCTGCACTAACATACGGTATCTGCACTAACAGACAATATCTGCACTAACATACAGTATCTGCACTAACATACGGTATCTGCACTAACAGACAATATCTGCACTAACAGACAATATCTGCACTAACATACAGTATCTGCACTAACAGACAGTATCTGCACTAACAGACAGTATCTGCACTAACAGACAGTATCTGCACTAACAGACAGTATCTGCACTAACAGACAGTATCTGCACTAACAGACAGTATCTGCACTAACATACAGTATCTGCACTAACATACGGTATCTGCACTAACAGACAATATCTGCACTAACAGACAATATCTGCACTAACATACAGTATCTGCACTAACAGACAGTATCTGCACTAACAGACAGTATCTGCACTAACAGACAGTATCTGCACTAACAGACAGTATCTGCACTAACATACAGTATCTGCACTAACATACAGTATCTGCACTAACAGACAGTATCTGCACTAACAGACAGTATCTGCACTAACAGACAGTATCTGCACTAACAGACAATATCTGCACTAACATACAGTATCTGCACTAACATACAGTATCTGCACTAACAGACAGTATCTGCACTAACAGACAGTATCTGCACTAACAGACAGTATCTGCACTAACAGACAGTATCTGCACTAACAGACAATATCTGCACTAACATACAGTATCTGCACTAACAGACAGTATCTGCACTAACAGACAGTATCTGCACTAACAGACAGTATCTGCACTAACAGACAGTATCTGCACTAACAGACAATATCTGCACTAACATACAGTATCTGCACTAACAGACAATATCTGCACTAACAGACAGTATCTGCACTAACAGACAATATCTGCACTAACATACAGTATCTGCACTAACAGACAATATCTGCACTAACAGACAATATCTGCACTAACAGACAGTATCTGCACTAACAGACAATATCTGCACTAACAGACAATATCTGCACTAACATACAATATCTGCACTAACATACAGTATCTGCACTAACAGACAGTATCTGCACTAACATACAGTATCTGCACTAACATACAGTATCTGCACTAACAGACAGTATCTGCACTAACATACAGTACCTGCAATAACAGACATTATCTGCACTAACAGACAGTATCTGCACTAACAGACAGTATCTGCACTAACAGACAGTATCTGCACTAACATACAGTATCTGCACTAACATACAGTATCTGCACTAACAGACAGTATCTGCACTAACAGACAGTATCTGCACTAACAGACAGTATCTGCACTAACATACAGTATCTGCACTAACATACAGTATCTGCACTAACAGACGGTATCTGCCGTTTTGGAAGCTACAAGTCCCCAGATTGAGGTCAATGTAGCCAGATGCAGATATGTTAGTGCTGTATACAGATCTTAATTTGATGACTATTTTGTTGCTGAGGAAACGCACATGAGCTTCAGGATTTACATAAATTCTCTGAAAACACGCACTGACACGACAGTTGTATGAACGGTATTGCAGATTTCATGTGGCCTACTTTTGTCCAGCTAACAGCCTATCCACCGATCAAGCAACATTATGGTTGCTGCGGGATTATTTTTGCTATGACAATACCGGTCAAATTAAGACCCAACACCTGTACAGCCATCTCCTATGTCTGTGCTCCTGTAGGATATCCCTCTAACAGAGAAATCTGGGACCAGCCCGAGCCGAGTCCACTGTCCAACCAGGAGCGAAATAGGGCTACACTATCGTAGATAGATACTGTAGCTACGTTACAGTATTCATTAGATTAATACTGATTCGTTACAATTTATATAATTACTCCTTGTCGTCAACACCATGGTTGTTTTTTCTTTCTAATCCATGGCTGCAATCCCAAAGGGCCTTCTATACCCACTGTAGAACACTACTTTTCACCAGAGCCCTGTGGGCGGCTAGGGAGACATTTGTGACGCGGCAGTATAATACAGAGTCATGTTAATGTTATGCTCCGTAACTTTAATTAAACGCATTAAAGAAAAATAACACAGAGATCCCGGATTGTCTCATCACCACTGATTCAATAATAATTAATATATCCATATGAGTACAGAGACGGGGGTATTAAATAGAAAAGGTCTCCGTGCGTATCCTCAGCGTTAGGTACTGAGACTGGAACCACTGGAACAAGATAAGACGGGGGGGAGGAAGGGAGAGAACACCTGGAAAGACAGTGGAGCAAAAGAGAGGTAGAGAAGCCAGGAACAGAAAGATGGAGGAAATAAGAGATAAAGAGGAACAGGGAGATGAAAAGGGAGGTAGAGAAGCCAGGAACAGAAAGATGGAGGAAATAGGAGATAAAGAGGAACAGGGAGATGAAAAGGGAGGTGGAGAGGAACAGGGAGATGAAAAGGGAGATAAAGAGGAACAGGGAGATGAAAAGGGAGGTAGAGATTAACATGGAGATGAAAATGGAGGTGGAGAGGAACAGGGAGATGAAAAGGGAGGTGGAGAGGAACAGGGAGATGAAAAGGGAGATAAAGAGGAACAGGGAGATGAAAAGGGAGGTAGAGAGGAACAGGGAGGTGGAGAGGAACAGGGAGATGAAAAGGGAGGTGGAGAGGAACAGGGAGGTGGAGAGGAACAGGGAGATGAAAAGGGAGGTAGAGAAGCCAGGAACAGAAAGATGGAGGAACAAGGAGATGAAAAGGGAGGTAAAGAGGAACAGGGAGATAAAAAGGGAGGTAGAGAGGAACAGGGAGATAAAAAGGGAGGTAGAGAGGAACAAGGAGATGAAAAGGGAGGTAAAGAGGAACAGGGAGATAAAAAGGGAGGTAGAGAGGAACAGGGAGATAAAAAGGGAGGTAGAGAGGAACAGGGAGATGAAAAGGGAGGTGGAGAGGAACAGGGAGATGAAAAGGGAGGTGGAGAGGAACAGGGAGATGAAAAGGGAGGTGGAGAGGAACAGGGAGATGAAAAGGGAGGTAGAGAGGAACAGGGATATGAAAAGGGAGGTAGAGAGGAACAGGGAGGTGGAGAGGAACAGGGAGATGAAAAGGGAGATAGAGAGGAACAGGGAGATGAAAGGGAGGTAGAGATTAACATGGAGATGAAAATGGAGGTGGAGAGAAACAGGGAGATGAAAAGGGAGGTGGAGAGGAACAGGGAGATGAAAAGGGAGATAGAGAGGAACAGGGAGATGAAAGGGAGGTAGAGATTAACATGGAGATGAAAATGGAGGTGGAGAGGAACAGGGAGATTAAAAGGGGGGTGGTGAAGAACAGGGAGATTAAAAGGGAGTTAGAGAGGAACAGGGAGATGAAAAGGGAGGTGGAGAGGAACAGGGAGATGAAACGGGAGGTGGAGAGGAAAAGGGAGATGAAACGGGAGGTAAAGAGGAACAGGGAGATAAAAAGGGAGGTAGAGAGGAACAGGGAGATGAAAAGGGAGGTGGAGAGGAACAGGGAGATGAAAAGGGAGGTGGAGAGGAATAGGGAGATGAAAAGGGAGGTAGAGAGGAACAGGGAGATAAAAAGGGAGGTGGAGAGGAACAGGGAGATGAAAAGGGAGGTAGAGAGGAACAGGGAGATGAAAAGGGAGGAGGAGAGGAAGAGGGAGATGAAAAGGGAGGTAGAGATGAACAGGGAGATAAAAAGGGAGGTGGAGAGGAACAGGGAGATGAAAAGGGAGGTGGAGAGGAACAGGGAGATGAAAATGGAGGTAGAGAGGAACAGGGAGATGAAAAGGGAGGTGGAGAGGAACAGGGAGATGAAAAGGGAGGTGGAGAGGAACATGGAGCTGAAAATGGAGGTGGAGAGGGACAGGGAGATGAAAAGGGAGGTAGATAGGAACAGGGAGATGAAAATGGAGGTGGAGAGGAACAAGGAGATGAAAAGGGAGGTGGAGAGGAACAGGGAGATGAAAAGGGAGGTGGAGAGGAACAGGGAGATTAAAAGGGACGTGGAGAGGAACAGGGAGATGAAATGGGAGGTAGAGAGGAAAAGGGAGATGAAAAGGGAGGTAGAGATGAACAGGGAGATAAAAAGGGAGGTGGAGAGGAACAGGGAGATGAAATGGGAGGTGGAGAGGAAGATGGAGATGAAAGGGGAGGTGGAGAGGAGCAGGGAGATTAAAAGGGAGGTAGAGAGGAACAGGGAGATGAAAAGGGAGGTGGAGAGGAACATGGAGATTAAAAGGGAGGTAGAGAGGAACAGGGAGATGAAATGGGAGGTAGAGAGGAACAGGGAGATAAAAAGGAGGTGGAGAGGAACAGGGAGATGAAAAGGGAGGTAGAGAGGAACAGGGAGATGAAAAGGGAGGTGGAGAGGAACAGGGAGATTAAAAGGGAGGTGGAGAAGAACAGGGAGATAGAAAGGGAATTAGAGAGGACCAGGGAGATGAAAAGGGATGTGGAGAAGAACAAGGAGATGAAAAAAGAGGTGGAGAGGAACAGGGGGATGGAGAGGGACAGGGGGATGAACAGGGAGGTAGAGAGGAAAGGATAAAAAAATGTCCAGAAGAAAGACAGGAAGGTCCTGAATGGTTTTCACCTTATTGTCAGGTAGCTGGCCTCCTGTTTATCCTACCAGAAAGCTGTTCAGACAGCACCTCCCCAATCCTGCTGGCACATTAGTCTCCAAAACCCGACACTAGGTAACACAGTGATAAGCTTCTGATTTCAATGAGTGACTCTTTTGTCATAGAGGAACTAGGTCACTGCCTATGTCATTACCGACGTAGTCTGTTCGAGGGGGGTAATCAACAGGCCCCTACGCCACGACGTCCCCTGAATGCCAGTTGCTAGCCGCGGCCCGCTAGCTGTCTAGAGCATATTGGACTGTTAGCTGAATAGATCCATCGGCCAATTTCTTGGGCCGCTAAATCTATTTTGACAATTGGTCTTGGATCTCTCTGCTACTCGGACCCTACTAATCAATCACGACTGGTCTATCGACGTCACCGCACGCGGAGGTTAAAACAGAATTTCCTCCGTCGCAATGTCCTTTTAAGGCCCTTCTGCTAGCTTGCTGGCCCCGGCCCGCTAGCTGTCTGAATCGCCTCGTCTCCAGCCAGCCCATCCATTCACTGGACCCCTATGATCAATCGGCTCCGAATGCCTCTCCCTAAAATGTAAGGTTTTAACTAACTCGTCCCGTGTGGCTCAGTTGGTAGAGCATGGCGCTTGCAACGCCAGGGTTGTGGGTTCAATTCCCACGGGATACCAGGGTTCAATTCCCACGGGGGGACCAGGATGAATATGTATGAACTTTCCAAATTGTAAGGCGCTCTGGATAAGAGCGTCTGCTAAATGACTT
Organism: Salvelinus fontinalis; assembly: GCF_029448725.1. Lineage (NCBI taxonomy): Eukaryota > Metazoa > Chordata > Actinopteri > Salmoniformes > Salmonidae > Salvelinus > Salvelinus fontinalis. The sequence goes on from NC_074694.1 coordinate 1,945,691, forward strand.
AAATGTAAATGTAACTGACATCCACTGTGCTCTTGATAAGAAGTTACATTGTGTGTCTGTTTTTATTGATTTGTCGAAGGCTTTTGACATCGTGGTCCATGCTGTGTAAGTGCAAAGGTTGAAATGTTGTGGAATTACTGGTCATGCTCTAGATTGGTTTATAAATGACCTATCAAATCGTACACGATGTGTAATGGCAGATGATTGTAAATCTGAATCCATAGAGGTGTGCTCAGGTGTTCCACAAGGTTCCATTTTGAGCCCAATGTTGTTCATTTTGTATATCAACAACATTGGGGATCTTATTGAAACAGTGGATGTTCATTTTTATGCAGATGATACTGTTCTTTATTCAAGTGGTAGTAGTTTATCTTTAGCTTTTGAAAATGCCCAAAGAGCATTTAATATCATACAACAGAATCTGTATGATTTAAAGCTGATTCTAAATTCGGGTAACACAAAATGCATGTTTTTTTCAAGTGCCAGGCATGTTACAAATCATGTCATTGCTACATTGGCTGGACATACTATAGAGCAAGTTTTAAAGTGTACACATATTCGGGTGTGTGGGTTGATGATAAGCTGAGCTTCACTGTGCATGTAGAGAACTAGATAAGGAAGCTCAAGCTGAAAATAGGATTTTTATTACCGGCATAAAGGCTTGTTTTTCTTTTGAGGCCAGGAAGGAGCTGGTACGATGTACATTACTGTCGGTTTTAGATTGTAGTGATGTTATATATATGCAGACCTCAGCCACTACCCTGAGAGCACTTGATTCAGTGTTTCATGCAGCCCTCAGGTTCATTACAAATTAGAAACGTCTAACACATCATTGTTATCTCTACAGCGCTGTTGGCTGGTCGTCATTGACCTTGAGTAGGCTTAAACACTGGTCAGTAAATAAATATTGATTATGGTCCCATTCTGATTTGCTTCTAACAGTACCAAAAATTAGAACAGGTCATGGTAGAAATAGTTTTAGTTACTCAGCTCCGTGGTCCTGGAATTCTCTACTGAACATTTTAAAATGTGATGATCTAGTTTCGTTGGTGGAGTTTAAACACTTGATCGATGTATATATCATAGAAGAGTGAAATTGTTTTTAGGCCAGCTGTTTTTAGTCAAGACGTTTGTGTTTTTAGTGTGAAATGTTTTTGTTGTACTGTATGTGTGTTTATAGTTTTGTTTGATGTTGTGTTAGTGTATGTATGTTGTTGAGAAAAAAACCTGTATAAATAATGGTAAAATAAAAAATATCAATAAAGATATAAATATGCCTTGTCCATTACTGTCCTGGTTAGTGATTACTGTCTTATTTCACTGTAGAGCCTCTAGTCCTGCTCAATATGCCTTAACCAACCATTTAGTTCCACCTCCTACATGACATCACCTGGTTTAAACGTCTCTAGAGACAATATCTCTCTCATCATTACTCAATGCCTAGGTTGACTTTCAATGTACTCACATCTTACCATACCTTTGTCTGTACATTATGTCTAGAACCAATTCTATCGAAGCCCAGAAAACTGCTCCTTTTACTCTCTGTTCCGAACGTACTAGACGACCAGTTCTGTTAGTCTTTAGCCGTACCCTTATCCTACTCCTCCTCTGTTCCTCTGGTGATGCCGAGGTTAATCCAGGCCCTGCAGTGCCAAGCTCCGCTCCTACTCCACAGGTCCTCTCATTTGTTGACTTCTGTAACCGTAAAAGCCTTGGTTTCATGCATGTTAACATTAGAAGCCTCCTCACAAAGTTTGTTTCATTCACTGCTTTAGCACACTCTGCCAACCCGGATGTCTTAGCCGTGTCTGAATCCTGGCTTAGGAAGGCCAGCAAAAACTCTGAAATTTCCATCCCTAACTACAACATCTTCCGACAAGATAGAACTTCCAAAGGGGGCGGAATTGCAATCTACTGCAGAGATAGAGTTCTTTATTACTATCCAGGTCTGTGCCCAAACAATTCGAGCTTCTACTTTTAAAAAATCGACCTTTCCAGAAACAAGTCTCTCCCTGTTGCCGCTTGCTATAGACCTCCCTCTGCCCCCAGCTGTGCCCTCGACACCATATGTGAATTGATTGCCCCCCATCTATCTTCAGAGCTTGTGCTGCTAGGTGACCTAAACTGGAACATGCTTAACACCCCGGCAAACCTACAATCTAAGCTTAATGCCCTCAATCTCACACAAATGATCAATGAACCCATCAGGAACAACCCCAAATCCGTAAACACGGGCGATCTCATAGATATCATCATGACCAACTTGCCCTCCAAATACACCTCTTCTGTTTTCAACCCTGATCTCAGCGATCACTGCCTCATTGTCTGCATCCGTAATGGGTGTGCGGTCAAATGACCACCCCTCATCACTGTCAAATGCTCCCTAAAACACTTCAGCATACAGGCCTTTCTAATCGACCTGGCCCGGGTATCCTGGAAGGATATTGACCTCCTCCCATCAGTAGAGGATGCCTGGTTATTCTTTAAAAGTGCCTTCCTCACCATAAATAAGCATGTCCCATTCCAAAAATGTAGAACCAGGAACATATTTAGCCCTTGGTTCTCTCCAGACCTGACTGACCTTGACCAGCATAAAAACATCCTGTGGCGTTCTGCATTAGCATCGAATAGCCCCTGCGGTATGCAACTTTTCAGGGAAGTCAGGAACAAATATAAACAGGCAGTTAGGAAAGCTAAGGCCAGCTTTTTCAAGCAGAAATTTTTATCCTGTAGCACAAACTCCAAAAAGTTCTGGGACACTGGAATGTCCATGGAGAATAAGAGCACCTCCTCCCAGCTGCCCACTGCACTGAGGCTAGGAAACACTGTCACCACCGATAAATCCACTATAATTGAGAATTTCAATAAGCATTTTTCTACGGATGGCCATGCTTTCCACCTGGCTACCCCTATCCCGATCAACAGCCCTGCACCCCCCACAGCAACTTGCCCAAACCTCCCCCATTTCTCCTTCACCAAAATCCAGATAGCTGATGTTCTGAAAGAGCTGCAAAATCTGGACCCCTATAAATCAGCCGGGCTAGACAATCTGGACCCTCTCTTTCTAAAATGATCTGCCGAAATTGTTGCAACCCCTATTACTACCCTGTTCAACCTCTCTTTTGTATCGTCTGAGATTCCCAAAGATTGGAAAGTTGCCGCAGTCATCCCCCTCTTCAAAGGGGGAGATACTCTAGACCCAAACTGCTTTAGACCTATATCTATCCTACCCTGACTTTCTAAGGTCTTCGAAAGCCAAGTGAACAAACAGATTACCGACCATTTCCAATCCCACCGTACCTTCTCCGCTATGCAATCTGGTTTCAGAGCTAGTTATGGGTGCACCTCAGCCACGCTCAAGGTCCTAAACGATATCATAACCGCCATCGATAAGAGACATTACTGTGCAGCCGTATTCATCGACCTGGCCATGGCTTTCGACTCTGTCAATCACCACATTCTTTTCGGCAGACTCAACAGTCGTGGTTTCTCAAATGATTGCCTCTCCTGGTTCACCAACTACTTCTCAGATAGAGTTCAGTGTTTCAAATCGGAGTTGTCCGGACCTCTGGCAGTCTCTATGGGGGTGCCACAGGGTTCAATTCTCGGGCCGAATCTTCTCTGTATACATTAATGATGTCGCTCTTGCTGCTGGTGATTCTCTGATCCACCTCTACGCAGAATACACCATTATCTATAACTCTGGTCCTTCTTTGGACACTGTGTTAACTGACCTCCAGAAAAGCTTCAATGCCAAACAACTCTCCTTCCATGGCCTCCAACTGCTCTTAAATGCAAGTGAAACTAAATGCATGCTATTCAACCGATCGCTGCCCGCACCTGCCTGCCAGTCCAGCATCACTACTCTGGACGGTTCTGACTTAGAATATGTGAACAACTACAAATACCTAGGTTTCTGGTTAGACTGTAAACTCTCTTTCCAGACTCACATTAAGCATCTCCAATCCAAAATGAAATAGAGTCCATCATTAAAAGAGTACCAGACCCCCCCCCCCCCCCCCCCCCCCCCTTATCGAAGTAGACAGTGACATAATTCCTTTGTGCCAAATAGAGTCCATCATTGAAAGCTGACCGTGGTCACCGTGTGGCCTAGGGTCGGGTTTTGGAGTGTACTGGCACATCAGCTCAGCTGTTGCTAGGATGACCGCACGCATCCGAGGGCAACACTGTCATTACCGTGGGGACGGCATTGCTGTGGCATTTATAATGACATGGCTGTGTGTGTGTGACAGCTTGACTGGGGCCATTGGCATGCACAAACACACACACACAAACACACTCCCACGACGACCAATCTCGCCGGTTAATTAACCATAATGATGTAAACAAGATCTCAGCCGGCCCACAGGCACACACACATTAAGCTTGGTGGCACCTTAATTGGGGGGAAATGGGTTTGGGGTAATGGCTGGAGTGGAAGGGGTGGAATGGTATCAAACACGTCAATCACTTGGTTTCTAGGTCTTTGATGCCATTCCATGTACTCCGTTCCATCCATTACTATGAGCCGTTTTCCCCTCAGCAGCCTCCACTGCTGCCCACCCGCCCATCACAGAAAAGCAATCTGTTTAAACAATCGCTATGAGGTCATGCGCTGCAGATCCATGCGACCCGCCTCTGGAAACAGGAGTCCGCATCGCAGGCAGCGTCGGGCCATCATCGGCACACCGCCGGATGGTGTGTCACTTGCTGAGTGAGACACAGAGAGTGTGGCACGCAAAACTGATTAGAAGTCCCCTTGTCCATGTCTCACTGATCCGATTAGAAGTCCCCTGTCCATTTCATGTCTCACTGATCTGATTTGAAGTCCCCTGTCCATTTCATGTCTCACTGATCTGATTAGAAGTCCCCTGTCCATTTCATGTCTCACTGATCTGATTTGAAGTCCCCTGTCCATTTCATTACTCACTGATCTGATTTGAAGTCCCCTGTCCATTTCATTACTCACCGATCTGATTAGAAGTCCCCTGTCCATTTCATTACTCGCTGATCTGATTAGAAGTCCCCTGTCCATTTCATTACTCACTGATCTGATTAGAAGTCCCCTGTCCATTTCATGTCTCACTGATCTGATTAGAAGTCCCCTGTCCATTTCATTACTCACTGATCTGATTAGAAGTCCCCTGTCCATTTCATGTCTCACTGATCTGATTTGAAGTCCCCTGTCCATTTCATGTCTCACTGATCCGATTAGAAGTCCCCTGTCCATTTCATGTCTCACTGATCTGATTAGAAGTCCCCTGTCCATTTCATGTCTCACTGATCTGATTAGAAGTCCCCTGTCCATTTCATTACTCACTGATCTGATTAGAAGTCCCTTGTCCATTTGTCACTGATCTGATTAGAAGTCCCCTGTCCATTTCATTACTCACTGATCTGATTAGAAGTCCCCTGTCCATTTCATTACTCGCTGATCTGATTAGAAGTCCCCTGTCCATTTCATTACTCACTGATCTGATTAGAAGTCCCCTGTCCATTTCATGTCTCACTGATCTAATTAGAAGTCCCCTGTCCATTTCATTACTCACTGATCTGATTAGAAGTCTCCTGTCCATTTCATTACTCACTGATCTGTGAATTGTATCTGGTTGGAAGGCTTCGGAGATATCAGATGTTGGAGGAGACTTTTACTCGATGGGGCTGCATATGTTTTTCTGTTTTCTGTCAGAAGCACGGTACTACTTATGGTTCCTCTCTCTCTCTCTCTTGTTCACTAAGTGGTGCCAGGTTTGAGAAGAGATCCACACTGAGTCACACAGCTCTTCACACATCCTGCATGCTATCAACACAACACTTCTCCTCCTCCTCCTCTTCCTCAGGCATCCTTAAGACCAGACC